>NW_028274809.1:96480088-96783118 GCF_037043125.1 Eumetopias jubatus | reverse complement strand
AATCCATTCACCCTGTAGAACCTTGAAGTCCCCAAAATTGAAATGATAAGAAACCACAAGAAAAAGTAAAACAAGGTTTTAAAAAAACTGTTAAATTTCTCTATATAGAAATAGTGAGACTCCCAGGATCCCTTCCAGATCCTGTAAAAACAGTTAATTACAACCTCAATGAATAAATGAAATAAATGAACAAAGAGAAAATGACACAAATGAAGAAATGAAGCAAAAATTTAGGAAAAGCTCAATTTTAAGAGAAAAAATTTACAATATTATAATTTTGCCTCAAAAGCAAAAAACATTAACAGTATAATACTATTCATATACTGTAAAACTACTGATTTAGCTAATAACTATAACATAACATACATACAGGCTGAGGGAAGAGGGTCTAAGGAAATATCAACTAACCTAAAAGGAAGTTGGTAGATAAATTACTTACATTGCTATGTCAAGAAATAGGACAAATATCTGGAAATGTGCAGGTAATTACCAAGAGTGCTGGCTAAGTGAGAGCTAGTGAATGCTCTGCAGAACACAAAAAGAGTGAGAGTAGGGGTGGAGGTTGAGGAGCTGCTGTTTTTGTTTAAGCCTGTCAGTGTTATGTGACTTTTAAAACTATGTACAGGGGCGCCTGGGTGGCTCAGTTGGTTAAGCGACTGCCTTCGGCTCAGGTCATGATCTTGGAGTCCCGGGATCGAGTCCCACATCGGGCTCCCTGCTCAGCAGGGAGTCTGCTTCTCCCTCTGACCCTCTTCCCTCTCGTGCTATCTCTCATTCTCTCTCTCTCTAATAAATAAATTAAAAAAAAAAAATTAAAAAAAAAATTAAATAAAACTATGTACATATATCCTCTTATGAATTTTTATTTTAAAGACTGCAAAGAAAATGTGCTATCTAAGCCTTAAAACACCCCTATACCTGTCTGACCACAATGCCTTATCCCAGGTGCTCACTCCTTTGCTCCCAACTTACAGCTATATGCCAATTCATCATGATCTCCAATCCCTGCTCATATTCTTCACATCCAGTTGTTCAAGTTACACATATGGGAATCATCACAGATTCTTCATATTCTTACTCCCCTCACATCTAAGTAATCAGTAAGTCAATGTTGATTCTATTGCTTTTCTCTTACCGCTTTCTCATTCTTATTGACCTTACTTTCTCCTGTGTGTTGGCTTCATTCTAAGGCTCCACGCTCTTCCTCAGATTCAAATCCACTAGGAGAGCTCTAAGAGCACCTAGAGAAGCCCTGGGATTTGCTCTGACTGGATGGGCTCAGGGCACATGCCTACCTCTGAACCAATCACCATGGCTGGGGGAATGTCCTGCTCAGACTGGCTGGATCCAGGGACATCCCTCCCAAGACCCACCCAAACCACTTGACCTGACAGCAGGGGCAGATGGGATCCCTAAATGTCAGAAGAGGGGGAATAGATGGAAGCCTTCATCCAGAAAACTGCAATAAAATCACCTGTTTCCAGTTTTTCATGTTAATACTGTAAATTTGATTTTAATTTCTAACTGAATCACACTCTCATCATTACCTGTTTCCAACACAATTCACTCCTCTGTTTCAATCCGTCCAACCCAGTGCAGAGTGACCTTTCTAATACCATACATGAATCTGTGTCATTTGCACTAAAGATTTCTGCACAACTACAGAATCCAGTAAACTCCTTTCTATAGCATATTAATCCCTCATGAACACCCATCTGGACCCATCTCCTACCAATCCCTTCCTTTATAATTTTATTATCTAGCTCTCTCCTATCCCAGACTTCTACCCAGCCTATCTCCTCTGCCAGAAAGATACTCCCCTGACATACCTGCCTGACAAATATGTATTCACCCTCAACTGTCACCTCCTCTAAGAAGTTTCCCTAGTTCCCCCAAGCAGACTTAAGATGCTCTTTGTTCCTATGCCCTCCCCAAATCCATGCATATTAAAGCAACTATACCTGTTTAGATATTCATCTCCCTTATTCTCTGAGCTCAGTAAGAGCAACATAAAATAATTTTTCATCTTTAAATATTCCATACTTAAACTGAGACCATGAAAATTATATTCACTATTTGCTAAGTGAATAAGCAATATTTAAAAATAACCATTTTTAATGCCGAATAAGCACAGTAGGCATTTAATGTAACTTTATTAATAAATTTCTTATACTAAGTTACTAGAAGAATTTTTCATTTAAAGCACACACTTCATTAACTTAATAAAACCTGCATGTTGCTAACATTTCCTAGACACAGAAAACTATTTTGCTGATATTTTGTTATGATAGTCAACTAATGGTTCTTGGTTTAATGGTTATTTTATATGGGGCCAGTGGTAGTTCTAGAACTTTTCCAAAAATATTTCATTTAAATGGTCATAAATTTTAAGGGCTCCCCTCTTTCCATGACCCCACAGAAGCCACAACTATTAAAAAAGACATGTTTTAGTTTTCTAAATACGTGAAAAATAGTAATTTGTTTAGCCTATTTCACATAGGCAATTTTTCCTCTTGAAAATAACTCACTATAGCATTTTAGTATACAAAAAAAAGTTCCTGAGATGAACTTTCTGAATTTCTTATGGCTGACTGATAATTTCTGCTGAATATTTCAAAACAATTCCATCAAAAAAAAAAAAAAAAAACTTACCTCTGGATGAAAAAAGATTTCAGGTCCCAAGAATCTCTCATAACCAACATCAATAGAAAATTCTTTCTTTGAGATAGCATTGATTCCAGTATATTGCTTAATCCACTTTGATCCATCTGTGTCATACTTGTTAAATTCTTTTACTAAATCTGGGCAGACATAACTATAGCGCTCCTAAGAAAACAAAGAAATGAGTAATTATTTCTTCATTTTAGGAACAGTAGAAAAGGATGACATAGTTTTAGCAAACCAGAATCAAATGCACAAATATCTTCAGAAAATAAAATTAAGAAATTAAGCTGAAGAAAATTTTATGTTAGGACATTAGTTTATGTTTAGTACAAACAACTCATCTCTCATCTCCTACACATAATTCCTGGCTTCATATATAAAATGAATAAGATTTGACCAACTAAAGACAGAACCTCTACTATCTCATGAAAACATTCATTAATGTCATTCAACATTTTATACAGTTCCAGTAATTAATGGAGTTTGCATTATGAAGAGGAGAAAACATAAAATAAATACAGAACTGGAGAATAAGTAATAGTTGATATAACCCACAATATAATATAGACCCTTAATCCATAATACCTTCCTGGAACAAAACTGAATATGGTCTAAGTAAATGAGCAAAAGAAAAAAGGCTGAAAATAAAAACTATTCTTTTTTACTTTATCACCTGCAGTGCTAAATTGCTGAATATCTGGTTATAAGTACTAAAAGTAAAAGTTTTCATCAAAAACTCCATTAAAAAATGTTATGGGTTATAACATTCTATTTGTAATTTATGGACTCCTGAATCCAAGTCTCATTTTTTTTTAAAAGAAAAACACACACTTCACATATTTTTGTACATCAAGAATTCTACTCCATGATAGATGCAAATATTATTACTAATAATTGAAAGACATAAAAGGAAATATGGAAAACAAAGGACAATTTGATTATGTTGTTGTAGCTCTTCTTTCTCCAAATGTTGGAAGTAGGAATTACATGGAAATGATAATTCTTAAAAGACATTCAGACTGAGCATCAGTATTCTCTCCATCAGATTTGAATCCTTGGTGTTTTTGTTGTTTTTTTAAACTCCACAGGCTTCCCAAAGATGCTGAAGCAGTATTCATGTTAATTTTTTATATATTTAATTTTGATGCCACTCTTTGGGTGAGTTCTGGCAGCCATTTCATAATTCCTTTACTACTAGGAAGTAGTAAATTCTTTTTCATTCCTAACCTTTAAAGAGTGAAAGAAACCCTATAATCAGGCAAAGATAGGCAAATAAAGATATTTTTGCTGGGGCAGTTTTGCTTTCACATACTGAAAACATATGAGAAACCCACTGAAATTTTTGTAGGTATGTTGGCAAATGATAAATTTAAAAAGCAATGCTAAGTATTTTGACAGTTTACATGAAGCACTAATCTAACAAAGACTTACATAACATACTAATTATTAAAACACCTTAAAGTCTTCACATTTTTCTTGTTTGCCATTATCACTTGAGCCAAACACCACCTCTATTCTATAGTGAAATGAAACAATTACATAAAAAAATTTTTTTTTTAATCGAAAATTGTTAGGATTAAAATAAAGAATCCAGTGAAGAAACTGAGATACAAGGACTCTGAAGTGAACTAATTATTTTTACTACAGGGACTAATCACAAAAATGTATGCTAACGTCAGTTGGTACAATGTTCTTGACTCAAATGTGAAATGTGGAGACAACAGGCACAGAGTTGATAATCCTGCAAAATTTCCTTACAAGAAATACAGAGAAAACATATATATAATTAAGAGTAATAATTTACAACTTGTTAAACAAAAGGTTTTTCTAAGTACTGTTCTTCACCTGATAGTTTCTCATGTTAATATTGTAAATTTGATTTTAATTTCTAGCTGAATCACACTCTCATCATTACTTTTTTACCTTTACTGCCTTAGCAGTTTCCAAGGATTGCTCTGGAGGGATTCCTACTTCTCGGTCTCTCAGCAACTGCTGAATAAAATATGTTATATCTCGTCCTGCGATTGGAATGTGCTTAATACAGCTGCCAATCACATACCCTTCAGCCTAGATGAAAAAAAGTGGCAAATTTACTTCCAATGATTTCAAAATTAATATAACCTAAATAACCATCAAAGATTAATTTCTCAAATTAATGTGTTTATATTCCCAAATATTGCTTAATCCTAGGAGAATTCTTCTAGTCTTTATTCTTCAACTGTATTCCTCACAATACTACATTATATAATTTATAATACTGTATAGATATTATGAACAAGAATGGCCAGCAACTTAGATTATTCTTTTACTGGTAAGAGTTTATAACCAAGACTGCAATGACTGAACAACACAGAAATTAAAAATTTCAGAAGTTTTAAATGTTCTGATAGCAGACCAGATAGGAAATTATTTTAAAATCTTTTATAATTTCAGTAAACAATTTAGATAGCATTGTAAGAAATTTGATCATTAATCCACAAACTCATTTTTCCTAATGAAGTAGGTACCAATTTCACAAGGCTGAGGCATTCTATGCATTATCAATAATGCCAAATAATTAAATTCTACACAATGAATTCATAAATTTACTGATATGAGTCGGAAGTACAAAAAACAATGTAACAAAATTAAATTTCATTGGGGTGCCTGGGTGGCTCAGTCGTTAAGCATCTGCCTTCGGCTCAGGTCATGATTCCAGGGGCTCCTGGGATCGAGCCCCGCATCGGGCTCCCAGCTCAGCGGGAAAGCCTGCTTCTCCCTCTCCCACTCCCCCTGCTTGTGTTCCCTCTCTCACTGTGTCTTTCTGTCAAATAAATAAAATCTTTAAAAAAAAAATTAAATTTCATTATCCAAGAATATCATCTGGCCATGACAGAATATTACGGATTGGATTTATCCTCTCACCTTAAAGAAAAAAAAAACAGGACAAATTAAATGAAATAAACATTTTCAGACACTCAACAGGCAGAGTAGGGCAGTGTTCCCAATGATAAGGGAAAACAAACAATATGAGTGCTATAAACATCCCATCTCACTGCCTAGGAAGCATTCCCAGGCAGCAATAATGGGAGGGAGAACCCAAGCAGAGTCAGATAGTCTTTTTCAGGTATGATAAAAAAAAAAACAAAAAACAAAACTACAAATCTATAGATTCAAGAAGCTCAACAAACCCAAACCCCAAGAAGAAATGGGAAAGGGAAGAAAAAAAAAAAAAAAACACACACACACAAACATATTTAGGTACATCACAATCTTGAAGGGAGCCAGACAAGTAAGAAATATCACAAAGAAACAAGCATAAAAATGACAGCAGACTTATTTTCAGAAACGATTTAAGCCAAAAGATATTAGAACTACATCTTTAAAATACTGAAGGGAAAAAACTATCAACCTGAAATTCTACACCAAGTAAAAAATCTTTCAAAAATGCAGGCAAAATGCTTTTTCAAAGGATGTACATAAGTTGAAGGAGTTCAGAGTCAGTAGACCAGCACAATAAGACATTTTAAAGGCAGGGGTGCCTGGGTGGCTCAGTTGGTTGAGCATTCAACTCTTGATTTCAGCTCAGGTCATGTTCTCAGCGTTGTGGGACTGGTCCCATAGGGCTCCCCGCTCAGTGTGAGTGTGCTTGTCCCTCTCCCTCTTCCTCCCCCTAAGCCCGTTCCTCCCCCTACCCCCACATGCACACATGCTCTCTAAAATAAACAAATAAAATCTTAAAAAAAATAAAAGGCAATGTTGAAGGCCATCATTCTGGCAGAGAGAAAATGATGCTAGATGGAAATGTGGACCTTCACCAAGAAACAAGCACTGGAAATGCTAAGTGCGTAAATATAAAAGAAATTTATCTTTTTTCAAAATCTCTTTTAAAGAGGAGATTTGTTCTCAGCTGACATATCCTACCCCTCCCCAAATTCTTATGTTGAAGTGCTATCTCCCAATACCTCACAATGTGATTGTATTTGGAGATGGGAACTTTTTTTTTTTTATTAACATATAAAGTATTATTTGTTTCAGGGGTACAGGTCTGTGATTCATCAGTCTTACAAAATTCACAGCGCTCACCATAGTACATACTTTGAAGAGGTAATTAAGTTAAAATGAGTTGATTAGAGTGGATCCTAATCTGGTATGATTTATGTTCTTAAAAGAAGAGATTAGGATACAGACACACAAGGAGACCATGCGCAGACAAATGGAGAAAATTAAGCCACCTAGAGAGAAGACACAGAGAAGCCTCAGAAAAAAATCAACCCTGCCAACATCTTGATTTCTGACTTTATTGCCTCCATCTGTGAAAAAAATTAATTTTCTATTGTTTGAGCCACTCAGTCTGTGGTACTTTGTTATAGCAGCCCTAACAAAACTAATATACTACTTACAATGAAACAAATTAATAATGCACTATAAGTTTGTAAGATGTAGAAATAAAACGAGTGATTATAGTGCAAAAGGGAAGTACATTGTTGTACACTTCCTATTTATGAAATAGATTGTTTGTAGTTAGATTATAAATTAAAGATGTTTATTATAAACCCTAGAGCAACCACCAAAAAATAAGCAAATGACAATAAGTAGAACATAGCTAATAAGTCAATAAAGATAAAATGGAACTATAAAAGAATACTCCATTAATTCAAAAGAAAGCAAAAGGAAAAGAGAACAAAACACAGGAATATCCAATTCTTAATATCCTTACAAAAATTCATTCTTTTTCATGTTGATAACTTATATTTGAAAATTACCTATTTGAATATTATCAAGATACTGATATTACTGATTAGTTGTGCAGATATTAAGACTGGGGTCAGACAGGGCACCTGGGTGGCTCAGTCGTTAAGCATCTGCCTTCGGCTCAGGTCATGATCCCAGGGTCCTGGGATCGAATCCCACATCGGGGTCCCTGCTCGGCAGGAGGCCTGCTTCTCCCTCTCCCTCTTCCACTCCCCCTGCTTGTGTTCCTGCTCTCGCTCTCTCTGTCAAATTAATAAATAAAATCTTCAAAAAAAAAAAAAAAAGACTGGGGTCAGACATAACCAGTTTGAATCCTAGCTCCAAAACCTACTATTTGGTGATCTAAAGCAATTAATTTATTTGCATTTTTAATGGATAAACTGAGGTGTTCAATATAACCTACATTATAGATTCTGAGGTTTAAAGGAAAATCTTAAGAATCTCTATGCACCTAATAAAGAAAAACTATAAAAAAAACATGAAATATTGGACACATCCCAATTTCCAAGATATTAAAATACCCCCAATGGCAAATTAAAATCTGATATAGCCATAGAATGAAATATTATTTGGGAATAAGAAATGAAGTACTATACATTCTACACCTTGGATAATCTTGAAAACTTTAGGCTTCATGAAAGAAGTCAGTCACAAAAGAAAACCACAAAGTATATGATTTCCATTTACATGAAATGTCCAGAAAAGGCAGAAAGTGTATGAGTGGTTGCCAGGGGCTAAGGTTATCATGGGGAGACTGACTGCTAACAGATACAGGGTTTCTTTTTAGAGTGATAAAAATGTTCTAAAATTGACTGTGTTGTAATGGATGCACTCTGTGAATATACAAAAAAAAACACTTAAGTATACACTCTACAGGGGTGAACTATATGGTGTGTAAATTATATCGCAAGAAAGCTGTTACTAAAAAAGGGGCAATTATTACTAAAACTATTGTGACATTGGGAGGGTAGATTATGACATCTAATCTAAAAGTAGTCACCCTGAGGATGTAATTCTCAAAAGAGGTTGCCTGATGCATTAAAAATAGGAATGACTAGTAATAAAGAAATAAAAGTTCAAAATAATTTCATTTCTTAAAAGATAGTCAATATAAAAATTTTAAAAGATAAACCTTTCTATATATCTAATACTATCAGTATGATTCCAAGTAGTCATTTTTAGTGTATTTAGGCACAATAAAAACCCTAATTTGTCATTAAGAATTGGAAGCACAAGGACCTTGGCAGAAAAAATGCTATCGCTAACAAATAATCCATCTGGTGCATTTTTCTTAATAGGCTTTACTAAATCCAAACCATAAAGTACGATCATAACTTGAGTTTTTTATTCAAAAAAATAATTTCCAGGGGCACCTGGCTGGCTCAGTCATTACAGCATGTGACTCTTGATCTCAGGGTTATGAGTTCAAGCCCCACACTGGGCACAGAGCTTAATTAAAATAAAATAAAATAAATAAAAATAATTCCCAAAAGTCATTAATAATGGCTATGTGCTTATAACAAACTGTTAACCTATGCACCAAACTGAAATCTATTAAGGATAAGAGAGATTATCAACTGGCTAACCCATACAACACAGACACAGCCAAACCAGAAGACAATTCATGTTTAAGGCAAGACTGATGAATCATAGACCTGTACCCTTGCAACAAATAATACTTTATATGTTAGTTAAAAAAAAAAGAAAAAAGAAAAAAAAATTTTTTAAAGATTTTTTTATTTATTTATTTGAGAGAGCGAGCACGAGAGGGAAGAGGGTCAGAGGGAGAAGCAGACTCCCTGCTGAGCAGGGAGCCCGATGTGGGACTCGATCCCGGGACTCCAGGATCATGACCTGAGCCGAAGGCAGTCACTTAACCAACTGAGCCACGCCGGCGCCCAAAAAAAATTGTTTTAAGACATACATACATACATACATACATACACACATAAATGCAAAGAAAGGCATAGGGGCACCTGGGTGGCTCGGTCAGTTAAGCGTCTTCCTTCGGCTCAGGTCCTGATCCCAGAATCCTGGGATCTTGCCCCCACATCGGGCTCCCTGCTCAGCAAGGAGTCTGCTTGTCCCTCTCCCTCTGCCTCTTCCCCTCTGACCACTACTCATGCTCTCGCTCATGCTCTAATAAATAAAATCTTAAAAAAAAAAAAAAAGGCATAATATATTTCCATTCTGGTTACTCCAACATTTTCTAATTATGAATTACAAACAATTTCTAATACTTTTAAATCATATTCTAATTACAGTACCAACCTATATAGCAAAAGAAAGATTTTGGAATTTGTTTATAGAATTTTAATATTTTTTTTAGATTTTATTTATTTGACAGAGAGAGAGACAGCAAGAATTTTAATATTAATATGAACAAAATACAGCCCTAGCTGAACAAATGGCCAAATCAGAGCAAATTTTTCAAGTTTTTAAATTTTTTTTAAAAGTAGTATTAATTCATATCATTTAACTCTGCCAGATTTGTTATCTGATAGGACTATTTGGTAATTTTAAAATATCCTTACCACAGGAATGACATGGGTGACACCATCTCCACTGTCTATTACTGTACCGGTCAATGTCCGTTCTCCTACTTGTCTTGAGGTCCAAGATGCAGCTAAGGCAAGAACAGCCTTAGACAAAAAGAAATGTGACAGGCAAGAAAATAAAAACAAGCACAAAGAGTTAATAGAAAAAAATATTTCACAGAGTACTTCAATTTTAAATGTACAGTTGACTCTGGAACAACACCAGGGTTAGGGGCACTGATCCCTCCAACACAAGCAGCTGAAAATCCAAATATAACTTCTGACTCTCCAAAAACTGAACTACCAATAGTCTACTGTTGACCAGAACACATAAACAGTCAATTAACACATTTTGTATGTTACATCATATACTGTATTCTCACAGTAAAATAAGTTATAGGGAAAAAAATGTTAAGAAAATCTTAAGGAAGCCAAACATTTACAGTACTCTATTTATCGAAAAAAATCTGTATATAAAGTAGACTTATGCAGTTCAAACCTGTGTTGTTCAAGGGTCAACTATAGTCACCTCTGGCAAGACAATACACAAAATTCATTTACATTATTCAGTAAAATTATTCACATCCTACATTTTAAGACAAACTTACAGGCTTATATTTACTTTTAGGGGCATATTTATAAATATTCCATGTTTTTACAAGGGTCAAAATGGGGAAGACTAACATGAAATATCACAGTACTAAGACTGCCAGGCCTTAAAATTATGTTTATATGGGCTAACCTGTATACAAACCACAGAGTGTAAATAAAGAAATACACAAACACCCAATCACCAGTTATTCCATACATAGATGCCTACAAACAAGTTATCTCTATCATAAGATTAGCTCCAAATTTTCTAAGTGCAACATGCATTTAGGAATATATAACAAGTTATTTAACCACAGAAAAAGCCATTATACACTTCTAAATATGATTTAATAGGAAACAAAGTTGATGAAATTACATTTTTCTATGAAAAACACTGGCATAGGCAATAAAGTACAATTCTTTTTTTTAAGTTTACAAATTAAGAATTAACACAGCTAACTCATTTTTTAAAAACTGAATCCAAGCCTCCACAAGATACATGGCCAATAATTAAAAACAGAGCTAAACTTTTACCTACTTGCAATGTAATAGCTGAAAGGGACCTAGAAAGTTATCTAGGCCATCCACCTATTTTAACACAGGATCATACATCATAATCATTGTTACCTAAGAGAACTATACAATAGTTTACATACTTATTAAGCATTGTGATATGCTAGACATCACATTCACTACAAGCTTAAAAAACAAGAGGTGAGCTATGATCCTGAGAGGTGGGAGAGAAGCCATTCCATGAAAATACATTTACAAAGTAAGTTCAATAAAATATTACAGGGATTTATGATACACAGAATACAGAGGGGCACAAAGGAGAAGGTGGTCAAATATACTTAGCAGTCAGTCAATCAAAACTATGAAAAAAGGACACACCAAATGTTTCAAGGATAAATGAATATGTATATAAAGTTCTTGACCTGGAATAAACATTCAATAAATATTAATACCCTTATTTCTGTCCCATGAAAAGCTCTGAATTATCTAAAGATCATTAACTTACTTCCTTTAACATTTCTTTTGCTAACTCAATTTCCTATGATTTCTAAATTACTGATTCAGGAGAGAACTAAGACATGCTTTGAGGTCATAAAAAAAAATATTTTTAAGAGTGAATTAAACCAGATAAAAATTCAAGAGTCAAGCTTATCCTGACTTGTGAACTTTCTTACCTGCACAGCAATGTACAAGCCTGGAACATTGAAGGACTCAAACATTATTTCAGCAGTATATTCCCTGTTTTCTGGAGTATTCAGTGGAGGTTCAGTCTATTAAATTGAATAACATTTTAAATTGACAAGATCAGATTATTTTGACAACTTTTAGGCAATTTTTAAGTAAGAAATAATTTATGTCAAAATTTTATTTAAAAATCTTAGAGATACAAAGATAGACAGACCAAAGAAAAACTATATAAAGAACTCGAACAGATCTATGCATATATGAAAACAGTATAGTTATTCACACAAAAAAAGAAACCAAATTCCTACATTACATCATTAAACACTGATAAAAGGAATGAGAGAGAGAGAGAAAGGAGACCTAGTCAAATCATCTTATAAAAGGGTAATGACAGATCCTCAGGGAGACATACCAATGGTGTTTCTAGTAGCAAAGTTCTCACCTATATATTGTAATGTTTTCAGCAGGATGAACTGGGTCTGTTTATAACTACAGTAAATAAGCCAAGATTCTACATATTTATGCCATGCTTCTTGGAAACTGTTATTTAAGTTATATAACTGTTAAGAGTACTATTGGAGATATTTACACAGTTCTCTTCAGTTTATATGACCACATATATCATTTAGAAACCTGCAGATAAAGTCTGGGCCAGAACACATTCTAATGAGGTGAGAGAGGACTGAGGAAACAGTACTTGCAATCCTGAACTTCATGTTTCCCCTATACCTCGTGATTACTTAAATCATTTAAATTATTAAAGCTTGAAACTGGGTTAAGACCTCTGATTCTTACAAGTCTGATTTGACAATCCTTTTTGTTATCTCAGATATTTAAAACAAAAGGCAAAACCAAATTTCATAAAAACAGAAGAATGATGTAAGAATGATTGGTAAGAATGATTCCTTAAATTTCAAGAGCACAAATTACAGAGAAACATGGATAAAACTTGAATTCACTGCAAATTAAATCTTTTTGTTAATTTAAAAAAATACTATAAGGTTTTTTTTTGCATTAAAATACTATAAGGTTTTTAAAGAAAATGGTCAACTAAGAGTAGACTTTGTGCCTATGTAAAATCTTTAATAGCTAAACTACCTGATGTGTTTTAAACTTATTTGAAAGAGTTTTGGAACTATGTTCAAGGCTTTGAAGATAACTTAGTGATAGATACATATAAAATTAAGCAAACTGAAAAATCTAAGGCAGTTAAATTATAAACTCTAAGAAAAACAAAAGTTCTATATAAAATAAAATATAATCAGAAGGCCTCCCAAAGAAAATATACTAATAGATAATAACACATAAAAAAGTGCTAATAAAACATCATTAGTTATCAGGAAAGTACGAATTAAAACCAAAATGAGAAATCTTACACACCCACCAGAATGGCTAAAATTAAAAAGACTGACACACCAAACGTTGGATAGAATGTAGAGCAACCAGATTGCTAACACATTGTTGGTGGGTGTGCAAAAAGGTACAACCCCTTGGAAAAAGTCCTGAAAGCACCTACCCTATGACACAGCAATTAGATATCTAGGTATTTATGTAAGACAAATGAAAACATGTCCACAAAAACACTTGTATAAGAATGTTCACAATAACCAAAATATTCGTTAACAGTCAAAAACCAGAAACAGCCCAGGTAATCATCAACAAGAAAATGGATAGTGAGGCATATTCATACAACAGAATATGATCTAGCAACAAATTACCGGTATATGCAACAATGTGGATGAGTCTCAAAAATTATGCTGAAGTCTTAAAGATCATATCTTGTATAATTCCATTTATATAAACCTCAAATATAGGCAAAACCAATCTGTGCTGGAAAAAATCAGAACAGTGGTTGCCTCTCGGTACAGGGGCAGGAATTAATCAGGAAAGGGCATCAGAAAACTTTCCAAGCTGATAGTAATGTTCTATATCTTGATAAGGGTTTAGGTTACACAGATGTACGCATCTGTTAAAACCAGGAGACGGGCAAATTGTATCATGCATCCTATAAGACAAATCCAGATCACCACTTGTTTCTGTAAATACAATTTTACTGGAACACATTCAGGTATCACCTAAGGTTGCTTTCCTGCTACAAAAGCAGAGCTGAGTAGCTGCAGAGACCAGATGGCGCTCAAAGCCAAAAATATTTGCTATCTGGACCTTCAGAGAAAGTATGCAAATGCCTGGTCAATACCCACAGAATGGTAGAGTTAAGATTTATACATTTTATAGCATGTGAATTTTACATACATAAAAGAACTATAAACAAATAATGATCTCTAGTTGATGATACACATGCTAATGTATTTAGGGGTGAAACTACTCCATCTGCAACTCATTCTGCAGTAATTAAAAATATAAGATGAAGTGATGGATAACCTGACAGATATCTTATGCAATTATAATAAAGTTAATACTTGAGTCTAGGTTGTGTACATGTGGGTGTTTATTGTAAAGTTCTTTCAACTTTATGTGGTCTACCCATAAACAATATTCACAAATAACAATAAAATACAGAATGTAGATTTCATATAACTATACTGTAGAGAGGGGGAGAAGATAAGGATTCTGTGTTGAGAAGGAGGGTAAAAGAAACAAAAGCCTCATTTTTCCTACTTTAGGAAGTCAGTAGGTAATGTCTAATATTTAAATGAACAAACAAGAAATAGAAAAGATGTTTAAATTTGTGAGATAACTATCACAAAAAGCTCTTTAAAAATTTAAAGTGTTTGTCTCTAGATAACATGAATCAAAGGCTGGGAAAGATGAAGAAGGAGAGTGCTATTTTTTTTTTTATTTTAAATCTTACAGCATTTGATTTTTGTAAGCTGTAAACATTCATTGCTTTGATAAAAATAAGAAAAGTTTAAAAATTACATTGTATTTTTCTTGCCAAGAATTACTAGTGAAATAATGATCACACCAGTTCAATAAAAAAAGCGAAGTGCCGTATTTCCAACGTTTTTGAACCTTACTGTTCCTATCATAAAGATCACATATTAATTATGAAAAGAACTTTCTAAGTGCCTAAACCTTGTTGCTTCAACATATTACAACTCTATTAAAACCCAGAACTGGATGATCTTAAAGACAATACAGCATGGTAACAAAGTCTTTTAGACACAGGATAATAAACAACAAAGTATGCCCTAGTGAGTACAGATGTGATGAAAACGTTCTCATTGTTTCTTCAAAAATGTCCTCGGTGAAATTATAATTTGTACTTACCAAAAGAAAATAATGGTCTTCTGGTTCTGCCCTTAAATATTTAAAGATCACTTGTTCCATAAACCTTTCCATCAAGTCCCAATCTTCAACTATACCATGGCGAATTGGCCACTATTAAAACAAAACACAAATGAAATCTTATTAATGTCAAAAGTAAATAAAACTACCAAAAACGGAGAGAATTAAATCAGGAAAGCATTTTTCAGGTGTGATTTAATGACACTGTAGATCATCCTTAGGAGATGCATACTTTACTATTCAGAGATCAATGAAATTATTCCCACAACAGATTTTCAGATGGTTCAATTAAAATACATAATGTAAATATTAGGAAGAGAATCATCAGAGCAATCCTGTGATAGACAAATCAAGAAGGATGAAGATTATTATACACAATGGGATTTAACAAAGAGCTTAATAATAATCTGCACTCAAAGAATCTGAAACTAAGTTTGGTGGGGTTTTTTTTTTAAGATTTTATTTATTTATTTGAGAGAGAGGGAGAGAGAGTACTCAAGTGAGCAGGGGGAGTGGGAGAGGGAGAAGAGAATTTCAAGCAGACTCCCCACTGAACCCAACCTCCGGATCCTGAGATCATGAACTAAGCAGAAATAAAGAGTGGACGCTTAACCGACTGAGCCACCCAGGTACCCCAAGAAGTTTGGTTTTAAAAGAAAGAGAAAAACAACAGCTAAAAGGCTGAGGAAAAAGAGTACACATAAAGATTGAGAGAAGTTTTACTGTTTGGTTTGTTTGTAGCATTTGGAAGACTTAAAAATGTGTTTAAAAGAACAGAATAAGTGAAGAAAAACTCTGGCCTCTTAGCTCACTGACTTCATCACCTTCAAAAATTTCTTTTCCATTTTGGCTACAGTTTAGATCTTAGTACCACTATTACATCTCTAAATTCCTAAAATCCAAATACAACCCTCTCTGATTACAACCTCTTCTCCTACCATACTGTAGCACCCCACTATACTCCTGATCACAATTAGACTTACAGTCCACTGGCTTTTATTTATTTATTCCCTAGCCATCAAACCTGCCCAACACACACACACACACACACACACACACACACACACACACACACACACACACACACACAGAGTTTAGATTTTATGCTCCATCACTTTGAGTATTCATATTTCCTTCTGTCATTCCACCTATCAAAACCCAACCTAGCATGACACTTCACTAAATATGCCTATACCCAGAATGCTAATCACACTGAAGGCACATACATAACTAGGTGGATAAAACTTAAGATTTCATAATTGCTATTCTCGAATGAACCTAACTTTGTGTGGCAAGTCTTCCGTTTCCCTACTCTGTTCATCTTCACTCTTCACAATGATAATTTTAAATGTCCTATCACTCATATTTCACCTTCTCCCCCGAATCCTTGGGCAGCAGAGATGATGTCACCAAGTATTTCACAGAGAAAGGAGAGGCCAAAAGTCAGGAATCCAACCTCCCTCCACCAAATCTATAAAACTGATTCCATACTTACCCGTTTCACTTCTTTATAATGTAAGAGACCCTCCACATATCAATTAGATCATCTGTGCTCTGGATCCCATTCCTCTAGCTTTCTCAGAGACCTGGATTGGACTCCATCTTTCCTGTTACTTAAATCTAATGGCTCTTTCACATTAGCATTTAAACATCTCTTCCATCTTAACCCCACAACTTGTCTATTCAACTATCTCTGCCTCCCAATTGCAGTCAAACCTCACTGAATATTACTGTCATTTTTTCCTGGCCTAACATTCACAATCCAACCTACCTGAACCCAGCCTCACTGGGTTCTCACTCTTCTAAAACTATTCTTATTAAGGTTACAAATGACATCCTTACAGCTAAAGACAGTAATGTATGGGCTCTAGCTTACTTGATAGATTCCACACTATTTACATTCCTTCTGTCTAGCCCAGGCTCTCTAACCACGGCTTCTCAGTCTCCTTTGTAGGCTTTTCCTTTTCTATCCAAACCTAATTGGTACATTGAACAGGCCCCATCTTGGGCCTCTTCCCAAGTACATTCCCCTAACTAATCTCATCCTTTCTAGAGGTTTATTGATACCTTCCAAATATTTGTCTCCAGCTATCCTGTTTTGGAGCTCCAAGAGCCACATTATTTGACTGCCTAACAATGTATAAGATGTCTCTCAGGTACCTCAAACATAACATTCAAAACTAAACATGTCTCTAGATATGGCAATGTGGAGGTAAAAGAAAGCCACTCACATTGACAGCTCTGAGATCTAGTGAGTATGGAAAAGTAAATACTGCTCATGTGAGTGAAAATTTTCCTCTCAGGATTAAAAAAAAAAAAAGTTAAAGCAAGACTGGGAAAAGCTACAGGGAAAAAGAAATTTCTCTGGTGAAGAGGCTGAGGATATTAGGCCTGTAACACAGTAAAATTCCAGATGCCACAATCACTGAAATAATTTAAAAGATTTTATTTATTCATTTGTGAGAGAGAGAGAGTGTGAGCACAAGCATGGAGAGAAGCAGGCAGAGGAAGAAGCAGGCTCCCTGCCCAGCAAGGAGCCCGATGTGGGACTCAGTCCCAGAACCCTGAGATCATGACCTGAGCCGAAGGCAAATGTTTAACTGACTGAGCCACCCAGACATCCCAAACTAATTTTTAAAAGAAAATATTATTTTTACAAATCATAAAAATATACCTTTGTTGCATACGTAGGTTTTTCTATTGCTTCATCACCAATAAAGAAGTCTAGGTCATCGACACCTTTCATCACCCTCCTTTGAGCTTGATCACCCACTTTTGCAGACTCCTTAATAGCAATACCTCAAAAATAAAAGTTATTTATACATGTCAAAGTTTGCTTTTTTCAAATGAGACAGAATTTTAACTTCTATTTCTTCCATTATAAAGTATTACTAAACAAAACATGATCTAACACACTTAAACTGTTAAAGCACAGAGGTCATTTAAGAAATTGATGACGAAATTCATTTAACACAATGAAATCTCAACTTCCATCCACAGACAAGGCCTCAAGTGTAAAAGGCCAAAAAAGAGTACTGCTGTGGGAATGTCTCAGTTGTATTTTTTTAAAACTATGTAAGATCTATTTCGATTTGAGTAAAATTATAATCCCACCAAGCCAACATATGCTTGATGGACAATCAGAAAGAAAAAACTGGAAACACTAACAAATGAAAATGGGAAAACTGCAAGGAGAATTTTTTTTAAAAAAGCTTTCTTCCTATTTGCACTATTACGGACTGGTAATTTAAAAATAACACTGGCATAGGGTTCTGTTAAACTTTAATCACATATACAAATGGAAATTTCAAATCATTTAGGTAAAAATCACAATACTCCCCTCAAATAATTTCAGAAATCCAGCACACAGTTCTTGACCTAAAACTTGTTATATATTTTTTAATTAAATTATACATTTCTGAATCCGTCAAGTTAAGCAATCATTCATTCAAAATAATTATCTGTATGCACTTAAATACTACACTTCCATTTAGTAACAATTATATCCCTAACAAGATGGGTAGAAAATACTGAATGAATGACATTCTAAATCCAGTCTACTCCTTCAAAATTTTAGAAAGCTTCTCTAGTAATTTATTTATAATGTACATAGACATCCAGATGGCTCACTGTAAGTTTCCTGAAAAACAAAGATGTATGCAAATAACCTTGAACCATATAAACAGGCTTTCCAGATCAAATATTCATGCTCATCAGTAGCAATCAACTGTATGTATCTGCTGGTTAAACACTGGACTTGCAGCATTAAAATTGGTGGAAAAAACTCCAAAATCAAAAATCTACTTTCAGCAGGAAAATGGATTTTTAACATGCTGCAACTTGTCATAAGAAAGACAATGAAAACTAAAATTGCACATTTTGGCAAAGAGATGAAAATAGAGACTGGATACAATGGTGATAAGATCCTAAGGTTCAAAAGATCAAGATTATATGGGTCTCCAACAAAGACAACACAGCCACTTAAGAACATAAAACATCAGTAATCTCATGAAATAAATGTTTAATCACAACATAACACCTTATAAAAGATTATAAATTATGAAATAACAAAATTGGCATTTTATGGGTTGAATTGTCTTCCCAAAAGGTATGCTGAAGTCCAAACTCCCAGTACCTCAGAATGTGACCTTATTTGGAAATAGGGTCTTTTGAGTTAAAATGAGATTTTTAGGGTGGGCCCTAATCCATTATGACTGCTGTCCTTACAAAAAAGGAAATTTGGACTCAGCCACACAGAAAAGACAATGTGAAGACAGGGAGAAGACAGTCATGTGACTGGAGTGATGCATACACAAGGTAACACCGAGCACTGTCAGCAAACATGGGAAGCTAAAGAGGCAAGGAGGGTTTCTCCCCTAGAACTGTCAGCAAGATTATGGCCCTGGTGACACCCTGATTTTGGACTTCTAGCCTCCAGAACTGTAAGTTTCTAATGTTTTAAGCCACCCAGTTTTTGGTACTTTGTTATGGCGGCCTTAGGAAATTAATATAAACATACCTAAGATTCTAACACTAAACTCAAATATAACCAAAGTCAAGTACAGGTCCACAAAAGTATTCATATTAGTCAGAAAAAAAGCTAGTATTTGTCATCAAATTCTTAAAATAAATGACAATCAATATATTGATACATAAATGTGGAGGAAAAGTTAAAAAAAAAAAACACACACACAAACCTGTCTTTCAAAGTAGACAACAAACATGCATAAGTAAAACAAGGAAAATACAAGAGTACCACTAAACTAAGACCACCATAGTCATGTGAATGAGCTATTTCATAAGCGTCACCTAAAATCCATTCTATGTATTAAAGAATTAGATTTAGGTAGTAGCCTTAATTCTTTTGTTTTGTTTTGTTTTAATTGAAGTATAATCAGCATAAAATGTTATACTAGTTTCAGGTATATAACATTCTCATTCAACAATTCTATTCATTACTCAACACTCACCATGATAAGTGTAGTTACCATCTGTCACCATACATTGCTATTACAGTATTATTGACTATATTCTCTAGCTGTACACTTTTCATCTCCATGACTTACTTATTTTATAACTGGAAGTTTGTACCACTTGGTAGTAGCCTAAGTTCTTACATAACCAATTCGTAGTTAAGTATCTAAAAGTATATCACAAGTACAAAGTCCAAACAGGTTTGTTACTACAGAGTTAAAATTTAAAAAAATAAAATACATATACATTATGTGTATACATGTGTGTGTGTGTATAAGCTCCCCTTTTAAATACAATTTTGACAATGCATTTCCCATATTTCACGTTTAATTTTGTCCTTGCTATATTCATTACAAAACCACTGACCTATTCATGTCCAATGAGTGCCCATTTGAAACTAAAGATATGCAGTTTTTGACAAGCCCAATAATTTCTACCTTGCTCTCAACTTCACTGATATGAAACCTAAGCTTCTTTCACTACTATCCTACATGTTCATTTTTCCATTTCCTTATTTTCATAAATTAAGAATAATACAATACACAAAAATATTCAGTCACATAAACTCCTGTGTAAAACTGGTGACACTCTAGGAGTCAGCATCACCAAGCAATGGCTCCAAACGTTTTTCATCTGATATATTCAAGTCTTCATATGGCAGTAGGAGAAGTAGATCAGAGGCATTACTATATGATGTATAAAAGGTAAACTGTTTGAAAGTCAAAAGTACAAAAGTATGTCCATCAAGAACCAGATACATAATCCATGCTAACAAATGAGAACACTAACAAACCAAGTGTGAGAGTATTTCTAAAAACTACTGACAAACTACTGAAAGTCAATGGCCAGGCCACAGTGAAGTTAACAATAGGACAGAACAAAAACAACTTAAGTATGGTTATAAGATATTAAAAAACGGCTAAAGTCAACATCTCTAAAAATGAGATGCCATCCCTCTTTTGAAACATGGACTCTCATCAGGGATGTCAATAAGCCCCAAGCCTGGCAAACTGTAATCATGTCCACATACCAAAGAATAGTCTTCATATGTATGTGATGGAGGATGCACTACTTAATATTTACATCCATGCACTGTTAACACCAATATCCTCAAAGCAAAAAACTGTTTACTTATCGGCTCATTTATTTTTGCTTTAAAAAGAGACATTTGGTAGATCTGGTAAACAGAGAACTAAAGAGCTAACATGAATGGTGAGAGATGTGGCAATGAGGTCACACTCAGCAAACCATGTTTCTAAAGGACTAAATCTTATACAGTGTCAGAAACAATTATCTTTTACTTTATTACAAAAAAACTTCTTTAAATCAGCTTATTTGTGACTTAAAAGAATACTTACAGGAAGGAATGATAAACTGTGGTTCTGTGTTTCCAGCATATCCTAGTTTTGTATACCTGCAAAACGAAAAGGAAAATTATAAGGAATTCACTAACATCTTAGCAATTATGAATTTATTTCTCAGATTTCCATTTGTTATGAAGTGAGATTCCACTGTGAGTAAATATACAAAATTCTATAGGTTCAATGCATTTAAACATCCCTACTTTCTAAAGGTATACCAAAATTATACCCACAGCTTTTAACAAGAAATTCTACTTCTACAAACTGATCCTACAGGGATACTCATACATACCTGAAAGAACATGTAACAAGACCATTTGCTACAATCTTGCTTATAACAGCAAGAGACTGAAAATAAAACATGAAATGAGAAACTAGTTAAATATGCTAACCTGTGTTATGCAGCTATTAAAAAAGGTTGAAGAAGCTTTTTATGGACTAATATGGAACAATCTCCAAAATGTTTTGTTAATCGAACAAAGCAAGAGACAGAACAATGTTTTAAGTATGCTATATTTGTACAAAAGTAAGGAAGAGGGGTAAGAACATATGAAATATATTTGATTGTACAGGCACAGAATATCTCTGGAAGAATATAAAGCAACACTAATTTTGCTTGTCTCCAGGGAATGAACTCGGTAGGTGACAGGCAGGAGTGATAAGGAGATTTTTTATTAAATATTTCTCATACCATTTGAATACATTACTATTAAAAATAACTGTAATTTTTAAATGTTTTGCCACAGTGGATTCAGCCTATAATCTTAAAATGGGAAAATAATGTTAACAATGATTAGGAACTATAAAAACTGAGCTTTGAGGAGCAGCATGTTGTGGGCTACACAGGAGATAGCTGGACTTTTTCTGTGGCTATGCATGAAAATCTATTAACTATGACCAGGCTTTAAAGAGAAAGTAACATTTTATATTATTCCATATTCAAACTCACTGCTAAAGAGCAGACAGGTAAATTGCTGTGAAATTCTTGGATTCTAATATATTATCTGCAGAACTTTTTTTTTTCCCTAATATAAGGAGGAGGGGAAAAAAAAGCTCTCTTTGGGGGATATTTTAGTCCCAAAACTAAGTTCAAGAACTTAGAGAGCCAAATATGCTAAATCACTAAAAATAAGTAGAAAACATTAACTGATCCAAATCGGGTATGCTCTGACTAAACCTCTTCCAAGATTCCCCACTGTCTGGGTTTAAAAAAACCAACAAACAAAACTTGTTTGCAAGGTATAGAAAAGAGCTCCTTTAATATTTGGCTCTTGACCACCTTTCCCAGCAGCCCTGACACACTACACCAGTCTCCCTAGCCATAAAACGGCTAACAGTTTCTGGACAGACCAACTCATTTCATGCCACGGAACCACTATTAACACTGTTCCAACTACAGGAGATGCTCCCCTTTCAACACTGAATACAGCTGCTAAACTCTTACCCATCCTACAAAATTCAAGGTAAGTATCACTACCTCTATATGAAAACTTTTCTATCCTTCCAACAGTATACTTTGCCCCTACAGGAGACAAATGGAACTGACTTATGTCTTACTACAATAAAGACACAAAACAAGACAGTCTAAAACTGTCTGAGCCACAACACCCTAAAAGTCTACTCTCTTAACACTTAGTGAAAGGATTAATACCTAATTATTCCTTCATCTAATCCCTCCACTTTTTTTGCCATTAGTCACCAAGCAGTTCAAGTCATTATATGCAATGCCCTAACAGAATACCTTACTTCCAATTCTATGACCCCTACAAAGAATAGAAATAATCTCCCTAAAAATCATTGCCTAATTCAAAAATCTTCAAATGAAGCTGTACTGCCCACAAAATTAAGTACAAACTTGTTCCCATTTCTATAAAATGATTCATTCATTGTAATTCCTAAAGTCCCTTTCAGATAAAAAAAAAATTACATGATTGATTCCTTCAGCTGAATATTACAGTACTTCACAATAAGCCACAATTAAAGTTTTTAAGTGTCTCCCATCATTTGCTTCCATGAACTCAGCTCAAAATACACTACACTTGTTACTCATTTTCCCCTACATGACTCGCAATTTCCCAACACATGTTACCTGTGCTTACACTGCACCCTCTCAAAATGCTCCCACCACAACTTAGGACTCCTCCATGAAGTCCTTCCTGATCATTTTAACTATTAGTCATTCAATAAACTCTATTTCAACAACCACTCACTATACAAGCCTATATTATTTACATGTGCGTAAATACCATCTCCCAAGTACGGCAGTAAGATATTTGAAGTAGAAACCATATTACAGAAGAAATTCCCTTAAGGAAACCTTCATTTATCAAGTTCACCAAATTAATCAATATTCCATCCCTGGTCGAAATCAAATTCCCTAGGCTGACCATATTCAGCAATAAATTACTTTCAGAACAAACACCAAAAAAGAATCTAATGAGCATAATACAGAACGGTCAATACATAATCAAAATAAATGTGCTTTTCCCAAAAAGATAAAAATAGCTACCTATAGCATATCAACTATATGGAAACATTTAATCATTTTTACTACATTTATAACACCATAGACAAATAACTTCATGACACAGGATTTAGCAATGATTTCTTGAATGTGATGCTAAAAGCACAGGCAATAACAAAAAAATAAATTAGACACCATCAAAATCTGCACGACAGGACACCATCAGCAGAGGGCAAAGGCACCCATGGAATGTAAGAAAACATCTGCAAATCATATACACACAGTTGCCAACTTAGAATGATTCACCTCAAAAAGTTTTGACTTTAGAATGGTGCAAAAGTGATATGCACTCAGGAGAAACTGTACTACGAATTTTTAATTTTGATCTTTTCCTGGGCTAGCGATACGCACTATAACACATCTGGTGATGCTGGGCAACAGCAGGGAGCCTCAGCTCCCAGTCAGCCACGTGATCATAATAAATAACCAATACATTTACAATCACTCTGTACCCATACAACCATTCTGTTTTTTACTAGCAGTACAAGTAGTCAATAAATTACATATTACCTTATTATAAAATAGACTTTCTGTTAGATGCTTTTGTCCAAATGTAGACTAATGTAAGGTTTTGTGAACATATTTAAAGTAAGCTAGGCTAAGCTATGATGTTTGCTAGATTAGATGTATTAAATACATTTTGACACAGGGTATTTCCAACTTACAATGGGTTTATCCAGATGCGAACTCATTTTTAAGTGAAGATCTTTATCTGATAAAGAGTTAATATCCAGAATATATAAAGTACTCCTACAACTCAACCACAAAATAAACAAATACAATTAAAAAATGAGCAAAGCACGTGAATAGACATTTCCCCAAAAAAGAGATATACAAAAAGCCAATACACACATGAAAAGATGCTCAACATCATTAATAAGGAAATATAAATCAAAACCAAATTAAATGCCAGTCCATACCCATTTGATTGGCTATTAAGGAAAGAAAAAGAAAAGGACAAATGTTGGAGACACTGGAACCCTTGCACATTCCTGGTAGTAAGGTAAATGGTACAGTTGCTGTGGAAAACAACATGACAATTCTTCACAGAATTACCATGGGATCCAACAATGCCATTTCTGGGTATATACCCAAAAGAAAAAGCAGGGGCTTGAAGACCAATGTTCACAGCAATATTATGCATATAAGCCAAAAGGAGGAAGCAACTTAAGTGTCCATTGTCAGGTGAAAGGATAAACAAAATGTGGTAAATACATAGAGTCTTAGCCTTAAAAAGGAAGGAAATTCTGACACAGGCTACAATATGGATGAACCTTGAGAACATCATGCTAAGTGAAATAAGCCAATCACAAAAGATCAAATATTGTATAATTCCACTTATATGAGGTACCTAGAGTACTCAAATTTTTAGACAGTAAGTAGGACATACCAGTCAGTTTGGAAGTTCCAGTTTGAGAAGATGAAAAAGTTCTTAAGATGGAGGTGAGAGATGCACAACAATGTGAATATATTCAATGCCACTAAACTATACACTTAACAATGTTCTGATGTTGTGTATATTTTACCACAATTTAAAAAAAAAAACCTATACTTTGTAGCTACCTGGAAAAAAATTAAATTGGGTACATACTATACCACACATGCTGAAGTAATATAAATCCAAATGCATCAAAAATTAAAAGGGAAGAAAAATTAAACCATAAGTTTTAAAATATAGGATGTTCTTTGTAACCCTGGAGCAGAAGAGGCTTTCTAACTATAATTTAAAATCCAGACACTAAAAAAGATTGATATTTCAACTACACAAAAAATTAAAAACTTCTTCACAAAACATACCAAAAGTAGCCAAAAGAAAAATAACCAACAGAGAAAAATTGTACTCAAAGACAAAGAATTAATCTCCTTAATATACAGGATACCCAGAAGGTGATGACAAGGGAGAGAACGAAATAAAGAGGAAAGGAGGGAAGGAAGGAAGAAAAGCAAAAGACAGTATCCATTTGAAGAAAAAGAAGTAGAAATGGCTATAAATGAAAAGGGGCTCAACTCCTTGGGGTTAAAAAAATGCAGATTAAAAGTACACTGAGGTAACATTCATACATTAATAGTTGGAATGCAAAATGATATGGTTATTTTGGAAAACACTTGAACATCCACTTACCATATGACCCAGCAATTCTACTTCTAGTACATACCCCCCCAAAATAAAAACAAATGTCCACACAAAAATGTGTACACATTTGTTCAAAACAGCATTATTCATAATGGCCCAAAAGTGTAAGCAAAACATGTTCATCAACAGGAAAATAGACAAACAAGGGTGATTTCTTCGTATAAACCAAAATTACTCCACACATGAAGAATTTAAAACTGTAACCCATTCTCCAAGGAAAAGTATTCAACAGAAGATAAAATGACCCAAATGCTGGAATTATCAGATAAAGACTGGAAAGAAGCTATAACTATGACAATGAAATAAAGTGTACTTGTAATGACTAATAACATAGTAAACATCACCAGAAACTCTAAAACTATATAAAGAACGAATGGAATTCTAGAACTGAACAATGCAATACCAGATAGACAAAATCACCAGATGATCTGAACAAGAGAACACAGATAACAGAGGAAATTATCAGTGAACCTGAAGGCAGATCAGCAGAAATTTCTAATCTGAAAAAGGTGGGGGGAGGGGGTGAAAAGAAGAAACATGAAGAAAAAAGAATAGAGCCTCAGAAACTTGGGAGACAATATGAAAAAGGTGATATACTGAAGTCACAGACAGAGAAGACACAGGGTAGTTAACACTTTTTGAAGGAATAAATGACAAAAAACTTTACCAATTTAGTGAAAGACAGCAATTTATAGATCTAAAAGGCTTAAAAAAAAAAAACCCAGAGCAGTATAAATACAAAGAAACCATACTTAGGCACATCGTAGTCAAACTAAAAATCAAAGATAAAGTACTGAAAGCAGCCGGAGGAAAAAGGTCCATAACAGGAAACAAAAATTCAAATTACTACCACCTTATGAGAAACTACGAAGCCCAGAAGACAGTGGAAAAACATTGTTAAAGTCTGAAGAGGGTAGGACAACAGTGACCCCAAAAATCTATATGAACCAAAATATCCTTCAAAAATGAAAGTGAAATAAAGACATTTTCAAACAAAAGAAACTCACTGCCATCAAACCTGGACTAAAGTTCTTCACGCTGAGGGGAAAATGATACCAGTGGGGCAGTGAGGCATTAATAAAGAACATCAGAGACAGTCAACACATAAATTTAAAAAGACTTTTTTTACATTTAGTTTTTTGAACATACTCAACAACTAAAGCAAAAATCATATTATCTTGTGGGGTTGTACTGTATGCAGAAGTAATATCTATGACAACTACAACATAAAAGGACAGTGGGAAGCCCTGGCATGGGAAGCAGCAGGCAGGGGAGTTAACAGACTTCCTGAGATGCAAGGTCTCTACTCTTTGCATGAAGTTTTAAATTAACTCTAAAGAAACCATGAGTAGCAACTTTTCTTAAAGATGTGTATTATAGTCCCTAAAGCAATCACTAAAAAATGCCAAGAGGTATGGTTAAAAAGCCAAAGGTAAATTAAAAGGGAATTCCAAAAAATATTCAAATAATTCGAAAGAAGGAAGGAAAGAGGAAAGAACAACAAACATGGACAATTGTTTTAAAATAAACAAAACAGTACACGTAAGTCCAACCATAGCCATTATTACATTAAGAGACAAAACTCTCCAATTCAAAGGAAGCATTGATTTAAAAATAATAATAATAAACCAAGCCCCAACTGTATGTTGTCTGCGTGATATGCATTTTAAATATAAAGATGGAGAATGAAAAATGGATGGATGGATAGCAAAAAGCAAGCCTAAGAATGCTGGAGTGGCTATATTAATATCAAATAAAACTACTCTGTAAGAAAAAGGGTAAATACCAGAGATAGAGTAACTTTATAATAATAAAAGGATAAATTCATCAAGACATAACAGTCTTAAATGTGTATGTGCCTATTAACATAAGTTTCAACATACTTCAAATGTATCATAATTAAATGCTGAGATAATTCAACTCTTACAGTATCTCAGTTAATGGATAAAATGATAAATACACACACCGAAAATCAGTAAAAGCATAGAGGATCAATGTTAATAACCACTTTGATCTAACCAATACTTACAGAATATACTCAAGAAATGCAGAACACGAATTCTTACTAAGTACACATGGTACCTTCATTTGGACCATGGATGGGCAAATTATGGCCCAAAAATAAAATAAAATAAAAAGCCTCTGTTTTGGTATATCACTAGTGAATTTAAAATGGCTGTGTGTGTGTGTGTGTGTGTGTGTGTGTGTGTGTGTGTGTGTGTGTGTGTGTGTGTGTGTGTGTGTGTGTGTGTGTTTGGGAGAAGGAAGAGAAGTGAAGACAAAAGAGAGGAGAGGAAAGCAGCAGCAGAGACCCTGCCTGGCCCACTAGCATAAAACAAAGACCATATGTGGCCTACAAAGCCTAGAATACTTACTATTTGGTCTTTTACAGAGAAGTCTGCCAATCTCTGACCTAGACCATATGCTAAGCCATAAAACAAATCTCAATAAATGTAAAAGATTAAAATCATAAATACAATGTTCTCTGACTAAAAAGGAATTAAGTTAGAAACCAAAAATAAAAAGATACCTAAATAAACCCCAAACATTTGAAAATTAAACACTTCTAACTATAATCCATGACTCAAAGAAAAAAACCGCAAGGGAAATTATTTCAAGCTGATTAACAGTGAAAATAAAAATTTTAACATCAAAATGTGTGGGATGCAGCTGAAACAGTGCTTAAAAGGAAAATTCCAAGTTTCAGTGCTTATGTTGGAAAAAATTGAAAGGTCTAAAATCAGTGACCTAAGATTCCACCTTAAAAAGTTAGAAAAAGGAAAGCAAAGTAAACCCGAAATAAATAGAAATAAACAATAAATAGGATAGCACAAATCAAGTTAATAGGAAAGAAATAGAGAAAATTAACAAGAAAAAGATGGTACCATGAAAAGACAGGCAGATCAAGAAAAAATAATATGGAAATTGCCAACAAAAGGAGTGGAAAGCTCGTTAACACTACAGATCATATAGACATGAAAATGATAAAAAATATATATAACAACCATGCCATCATAATAAACTCAAGATGTAATGAACAAATTCCTTCAAAGATACAATTTACCAAAATCAACACAAGATCAAACAAAAAATCTATTTGAATAAACCCATAGTTATTAAAGAAATTATAAGTAACCTTTCCAAAAAGGAAACTGCAGGCCCAGGTTTCACTGGTAAATTCTATCACTCATTTAAGGAAGAAATCATTTTACATAAGCTCTTTCGAAACTAAGGAAAAAACTCATCCCAAACCCTTTCATGAGGATAGCATAATTCTAATACCAAAATCAGAGACAGACATTTCAAATAAAGAAAATGACAGGCCAATATCCATCATGAATACAGATGCAAAAATCCTTAACAAAAGAAATACAATATGCAAAAAGGGTATATATATATACCATAACTAAGTGAGCCTTAGCCCAAGAATCCAAGCTTGGTTTAACAGTTGAAAAATCAAGCCCCTGCTTTTTCAGAACATCTCAATTAATTTCACTAGTTTGAAGACCACTCCTCAACATGCTATGGTCTGATGCCTACTTACCTTCCCAGACTCCTCTAAATACCCACTTGACTTTCATATTCCTCAACCCCTGCAAAACACACTATATCTAAAGTAGACAGAATTACTCTTATAAATGTTGATAATTATAGTTACGAACAGAACACATAAATCCTAGCACTTACATAAAATAAATGCTCATCCTTCTTTCCATTGTTGTTTTTGTTTTATTTCACCCCAATCCTTCATTTCCTCGCAGGCCCTTTTCAAATCTTCCATTTTCATCATTCCTTTTGGATACATTCAATTTTCATAGTATGATTCCTAAGCAAAATTAGTAGAGTCTTAATGCCTTCCAACTTGCCATTCTTTAATAAATGGTGTGTACTTATGTGTGTTCATGTGTGTGTACTTTTATTACTGCTTAAAGTACACTGTTACCTTGCACTTGTTACCTTGCACTATCTTAAGAATACTTTCAAACCTAGTCCTTTTTAATGTCAATTCTAAACAGGGAAATTACATTTCGTGAATACCCTGAAATCTCAAAGATACTTTCATGTGGTATCTCTTTTTGATGTCAATTGTAAAGAGAAATTTACATTTACATGCAGAGTAAAAATACAATTACAATTCTATTATAGAATGCTAGAATATGCATACATTTTTTTTCTTCTGGAACTCTACTAAAGAAACCATAAATTGTGATTGTCTCCAGACAGCAGGATAGAGAGAAGGGAGAATTTTGTTTTCTAAATTTACACTATTCTGTCTTAAATGATCTAACCATACACATACATTACTTTTTTTAAGTAAAAGAACTTTTAAACTGATAACATTTGCCCATCATTAAAATTTTAATAATACTGACAAAATATTAATGTTAAGTTTCCAACCATGCCTATATCCCCTAGCCACCTAGTTGCCATCCCAAGAGTAAATCACTTACGTATCCCAGAAATAATTCATGCATGAACTTGCATATGTATTACTTTGATTTAAAACCCATCACTGGGTTATCTGGGCAGTCAAATTATGAATCTACTTTACTTCTCTACACTTTCCTGTATTTAAAAAGAAAGTGTCATTTTCTAAATGGTTTTTAAAGAAGGATCATAAAATGAAAAAGGCAAAGCTAGCACAATATAGTATTTTGGAAAACTAAACCAAAATTATCCTTTGTGACCCAAGGCAGCAAGTTAAATTTACAAAAACTCTCCCTGAACTATACAACAATGAAAAAAATCTCCAATGCTGATTTGGGCCAGCAAGGAGGGAAAAGAAATTGGAAATGGCTTAGAGCAGGAAACAGAGTAGAGAATTCAAAAAGTACTTTTGAAGTTATCAAAGACTCAGTGACTAGAAGAACAGTAGTGGAAATGTAACAAAGTTACAAAAGAGGGACGACCTGCACTGGGAGTAATGAATGGCAAAAAACAAATGAGTTTTATGTAAGAAATGGTTGGTCTATCATGGTCCTAACTGCCTCTGGGTAGGGGAAAGTAGATTTGGGAATGGGAATAGTCATCAGTAATGCACTCTCACTCTTAAAAAGAAATGAAACAAGTATGATAAAATGCTAGCAGGCAATAATTCTGATAAACAGGAGTATCTGTCCTATTCACTGTACTTTTCTAAAAGAAAAGAATTCATTCAAGAAAAATATTTTCAAGTAGTAAAACCAGTTATGCTTGTTAAAAAAACATTAGCATGGATATTATTTTTAATTGTTAGATATTATTTTTAATTCTGCAAATTCAAAATGTATTTATTAAAAGCATATGGTTGACAAAGAGTACTTTAACTTAATACAATGGTTCATATTTCTTTTTGCTTTGAAAATTATCTCACAGCAAAAAGCTATTTGAAGATTCCAAAATGTTACTGATACTGAACCACTAAACGGGAACAAAATCTTAAAAAAAAAAAAAAATACAGTTCAAAATGAACTAGAATAAAAAGCTACAATAAAAAATCATTCCAGAAAAGAACAAACATGTATTGAGGTTATCACACTAAATCCAGTTAATAATCTACAGCCTATGTAACGGAGAAAGAGCACTAGAATTTTAACTTTCCATGTTTCCACAATCTTAAACCATATAACAAAATGAATATAAGACCCTCAAACTTTAGGATAGAAAGAACGTTAATGATATAGTGCAACCCATTTTCCAAAATTTCTGGGTATTAACCACTAATTTAAAGTTGAAAGAATTCTATCTCAATATGACCAGCTTCCACCTTCACTGTATCATAAAAATAAAGTATATACTAAGGATAAATACCAAATTTTAAAAGAAAATATAGGTCTACAAATGAAACCCACTGCTTAACTTCTGTAATACCTCAATTCTCGTCTTAGCTATAGTCTTCTTTGTACTTCTAGTGTTAGGAACTTTTAGGACAAGAATGCAGTGGCTAATTCACAGGGAATACTGGCTATAAAGATAATTAGCAATTATTTGAAAAGCATTTCCAATGCCCTCCAATGTTCTTCTCATTAAAGTCAATGTTTAACGTGACACACAAAAAAAACTGATAAAACTGTTGAGTGGAAGTGAGTGGATTCCTTTGTGTTTAACAGAAATGACATTCTCCCAGTCCTTTTAGATCTAAAATTTAAAATCTAACTCCTTTTCACTAGTGGGGAAGAAAGAATATGGACCTTAGAATCAAAAAGTCATGAGTGAAATGTTTGTTCCACCATTTACTATCCTATGATCATAGACTTTATTCCTAATTCACAAGGAATAAAACTGAATTCACAAGACTGCCATGAGAATTAAAAAAGATAACAGTAGATGGCACTAAATATTCAGTAAATTCTCCCTACCCCAGATCATTTTCCTTTATCCATGAGCCTTTTATTTCTCTACCCATCTCTATAATTATTCTTTCAAAGATTTAGCAATGTTTTCCCAACCTCTTTGCTAGTGCACCAGTCCAACTATCCACCACTTAAAGATGTAGATTTCCACTTATATGAACTGACCACGACAGGCAAATCCATAAAGACAGGAAATCAATTAGTAACTCCCAAGGGCTGAAGGAAAGGAGAATGGAGAGTTTGACTGTTAATGCGTATGAGGTACTTTTTGGGGTGATGAAAACATTCTAAAGTTGACTGTGGAGATGGTTACACAAACTTGTGAATAACTCAATTATACACTTTAAAAAAGTAAATTTTACGTACGTGAATCATATCTCAATATAGCTATTAAAATAGAATACGAGACTCAGACTGACACTGCGTTAACTTTTATCAATCTTCTGCTTAATGATCTACACAATCTACTGCCAATCAAATCAATTCTAAACCAATGTTTCCCATTTAAAATCCTTCTGAATAAGGCAAGATATAAATAAATAAAATTAACTACCTGCTGTCCCACAGCTCCAAACAGGGCCAACTCCAAGTAGGGCAATCTCCTAACTGATCCCTCCCTCAAATATTTTGAAACTCCTGCCTGACTTGCCTTCATCAATAAAATATTTACTGAGCATTATTAAATACTATGCACGAGGCCATAACTTGGAGAGAGTGAACAAAAAAGGCATCCTACCATCATAAAACTTCCAATTTAGCTTCCAATAACAAAGCTTTCCTTCCCTTCCATCTGTCATAACCTACTTAGTCTCTTCCAAGAATTTGAGCAAGTTCAGCTCCTTCATAAACCATCCTCCCAAAAACTACAGCCTTTGTTAATCTCCCCAATTAACTACTAATAGACCATCTTTAGTTATTTCACATACATTAGTTTCATCTCTGGAACTAAACTGTAAGCCTAAAGAATAAAATCATACCATGGCTTTCTGTATGTACCTTAGTATTCAGCATAGAACTGAGAATTTCAGTGGTGAAATAAGTAGTTGATTACTTGCAATACCTTTTTTCCCCCACATATATCAATAGTTCATTCCTTTTTATTGCTGAGTATTATTCCATGGTGTATGTACCAGTTTGTTAAACAAGTTAAAGGACATCTAGATTGTTTCTAGGTGGTTTTTTTTTGCTTTTTTATGTTGTTGTTTTTAAGCCTTCTAATGACTTTATTTGGGGTCTTGTTGTTGTTTTGTTTTTTTAATTAACACATAATGTATGATTTGGTTCAGGCGAGCAGGTGTGTGATTCGTCAGTCTTACACAACACCCAGCACTCACCATTGCACATACCCTCCCCATACCCATCATCCAGCCGCCCCGTCCCCACCTCCCCCCCTCCCGCAACCCTCAGTTTGTTTCCTAAGATTAGGAGTCTCTTATGGTTTGTCTCCCTCTCTGGTTTCATCTTGTTTCATTTTTTCCTCTCTTCCCCTATGATCCTCAGTCTCGTTTCTTAAATTCCACCTATCAATGTGGTATATATATATACACAAAATGAAATACTACCCAGCCATCAAAAAAAATGAAATCTTGCTATTTGCAATGACATGAATGGAACTAGAGGGTATTATGCTAAGCGAAATAAGTCAATCAGAGACAGACAATTATCGTATGATCTCACTGATTTGCAATACCTTTTTATAGCAATTTTAACTATAGCTGCCGTTGTTACTGTATGTCAATTATTTTGCTATGTGCTTTATAGTATCCCTAATCGCTATCAAAACCATGCAAAATGGATTTGTTTCCATACTGGGGAAACTGCACCTCACAGAAGAAGAAACCACTGCAAAGAAATACTAAAGCTAGGGGCGCCTGGGTGGCTCAGCAGTTAAGCATCTGCCTTCAGCTCAGGTCATGGTCCCAGGGTCCTGGGATTGAGCCCCACATTGGGCTCCCTGCTCTGTGGGAAGCCTGCTTTTCCCTCTCCCACTCCCCCTGCTGTGTTCCTGCTCTCGCGCGCTCTCTCTCTGTCAAATAAATAAATAAAAAATCTTAAAAATATATATATTAAAGCTAGAAATGAACTCAAATATCTATCAGCTCCCAAAGTCAATGTCTTTTGTACGGTCTCCTTTAAATATGAGTGGTTACTTCCAAAATAAAACCAGAGAAAGAACTAACAGTATAGTTTGTCATGCTAACTACGGGATCTTCCCCACTTACTCTTTCTGTGTCAGTTTCATCTTTAAAAGAGAATAACTACCTACCTTATAGGATTAGGTAGCAAATGAATTAATACATATAAAGCAATTAGAACACACAGTATACACTATATAACTGTTATTATTTTTATCACTATAAATCATAATGAAGTCACCAAATATACCACCTATTCTCATAAACTTGGTTTATGATAGATTATGGCTTCATACTACCTACAATATAAATACCAAAGCAGTGCAGAATTCAAGGACTTTCAGACCTCCATAATCCAGCTTCAACACACCTTTTTAATTCAACTCAAGAAGCACTTACTGAGCACCTATCATACATTAGACACTTTCACTACTTTCCTGTACCATATCAAGTATTTCACTACTTCCCTGTACCATATTAAACATCACTATTTCTTTGTACCATACCAAACCTAACATATCCAAATTCAACCTATACTTTTCCACCTCACTTTGTTTCCTACCACTGTTCTCTTACCTTGTACACTAGTCTTATTTCTGCCTATTGGTATTTTATTCATCCTTAAAGGCCTACTTCAGTTATTATCTCTACCAGGAAGCCTTTTTACATCTTCCCTGGAAAAAGTATAATTTCCTTCACCTACGATTCCAAAAAAGTTTCATTTATACCTGGCAGAGCATTTACCATATTGTTATTATGTACATGTAAGCTTCCTAAAGGCAAGCATCATTTCCTAATTATCTTTATATTCCCTACAACACAAGTACTGCAAAAGTATGCATTTGCACAGATGCTCACTAGCATTACTGAAAAGCAATTCTTCCAACTGTCAACAAAATAGATGCAAAAGCTATTTTCTCCTTCCTAGTTTTTTTGTTGTATATAAATAAATATATACGGCCCATTATCTCTGAAAAAGAAAAAAATAGTGCAATTCAAATTCTCTTAATTGTAATTCAGGTTTACTATTTAAAAAAAAAGGACTTAAATAAATGGCCTATCATATCATGCATTTATCAAATTGGTCCTACTTTCCAAAATATCCCTTAATCCCCAAATTACTAGACTGTTACACCTCTGTTCTAATGAAAAATCCCATATTATTCACACCATCACTAATTATTCCTTTAAAAAACTGTTCTTGATTCACAAATTTAGAATGAACAGTGTGAAACTCACACGGTTTTTGCACTTTTGGAAAAGAATGTGTTAATTCAAACTGCTAATTATTAAAAAGGATCATGCAGTTATCAAAATGAAATGAGGAATTTAAGGCAACATAAAGAAAAATGGACAACAAACTTCCCCATCCTCATCTTTCTCCCAATAGTAGACACTTACTTTTTCTGCCAGATTCAAATCCCCACTCCTATTCTGATGAATCCACCAAAGATTAAGGCTTTGCAGGTCACAAAACGTCACATCCCTTTATAGAATGACGGACCCGATACTGATACATTCCACTCCTGCCACCTACTACACATCACATAATCGATATCTAACCAATCTGAGCTCAGGTCAGAACTTTGAATCTTGACCAAATAACTACAAGATGAAGCGATGTTTTCTAATTTATATTGCTAGTATCCAGTTGCAGCATCCTGCCGAATTCCTGCAACATGACTTTGACAGCAGACTCTCGTTGCCTGGTCTCCCCTTTTTTCTGCTTTTCTGAGCGGGTTCTCCAGCCTTACCATCAATTTTGTGAACTACACCATACCCTTTCACAATAATTACTTTTTTGGCTTACATTAACTAGTTATTTTGTTGTTTGCAACCAAGATTTCTCACTGATATAACCACGTTCTATTTCTCTCATTTCTACTTCTCAGAATCTTCCTATCAATTTAAATCCTGTTTCACTACTAAAAAAAAAAAAAAAGTTTTGTTTTACTTTTAAAATAACTTTCCTGACAACAAGGCAACCTGAAACAAGTAAAGCAGGCCCCTTCGAAATGCATTTTGGAAGCAATAAAATGCTCAGCTAGTCTATTATCTGAATAACAGATTAATCAAGAAAAGAAAAAAGGCCCAAAAAGGCCTCTTTCCTTTGCTCTATTACCTCCACCATTTTGATTAATATGAAGCAAAATTTTAAAGTAAATACTTTCAAACAGGAAACATAAGCTTCTACTAAAACTGTGTAGTTTTTAGATAAAATGCATCAAAATTCATCCCAAACTCCAGAAGGTAACAATCTCTTTAATTCTATTTTGGGGGGAAAAAAAGTTACTTTCTGGTAACCCATGTGTATCTCTTAATCTATATATTCACTATTTTCAGATTCAAATACCAAACATTAAGTACTCTGAGTCTAATAAAAAGTTTCTTTTTTATAATCCTATATTCTTAAGTTCGACTATTTCATTTGTTTTTTTAATGAAGGCATTAATGAGAGAAATAACTTTTGTATGGCATCAATTATTCAAGCTGCAGCTTCAGAAATATGTATACCTTTATTCTGAAGTTATATGGGTGTAATTAAAGATCACTTCCTTAATTAAGCTGTCTTGAATTAACCAGCAATTGTCAGCTTTATCATGTTTCATATAATGCCTGTCCCTGCAGTTAAGAAATAATTCTATGTCGAAAAACTTGCTTGTGTTTTGGGTTAATCAAATCAATGAATTAGTCACTAAGACTTCCCTATATATCTCATATTTGTACTAAAAATTAACAGTTCTAAAAATATATTTTTTTAAAAAACGTATGTTTAAATTGTAATACTCTTCAAAGACTAGGTTAACAATTTAACCAGATACTGACTATACCCCAAATGAAGGCAGTATTAACAGTGGGCTCTGGAACCAGACTGCCTGAGGGCTCAATGCTAGATCTACTACTTAACTGTAGCTACATTTACTTGAGCAAGTTACTTAAGTTCTCTATACCTCAGTTTCCTCACCTTTAAGATAATTGTATCACAGTACCTACACTTCATAGGGTTTCTGAAAAGGTTATAATTATCTCAAAAACATAACTCCTAAAGGGCTCTCTGAAAGGCTGCTTTGTACACATCCCACGTAACATTTTAAATAACTGAAATCCAAAAACTAAATTAAGTACTTCTAAAATTCAAATGCCTGAAACAATAAAAAAGCATATTTCCTTTAAAAAGGCATTCATTTTATGAAAATAGTTTCTGAATTTGTGTTAAAATGTTATGATGGGGGGGCACCTGGGTGGCTCAGATAGTTAAGCGTCTGCCTTTGGCTCAGGTCATGATCCCAGGGTCCTGAGACCAAGCCCCAAGTCAGGCTCTCTGCTTGCTCAGCAGGAAGCCTGCTTCTCCCTCTCTCACTCCCCCTGCTTGTGTTCCCTCTCTAGCTGTCTCTCTGTCAAATAAAATCTTTAAAAAAAAAAATATGGTATGAATGGGAAACAAAATTAGTTTTGCATCTGTTCCATCTAGTATGCATTTGTATTTGTATTACAACAAAAACACTTAAAGATTTCTGAAGCATGTATTGAACCAGGCGTCAACCAAACTACTTTAACTATAAAAAACATATATTGTTATTTCAACTGGCAAAAAGAAACTCCAACTACTATAACTCATAAATGTGAACTCCTAAGAAAATTTAAGAGAATTCAACAATGCTATCAACTGATAAGTAGGAGCAATCCTGAAAAACATTTCTCAACTCTGGACCTCTGTCTCATTTATAAATAAAGAGGGTTAAATTATTTCTGTCTTTTTCATCTCCATAATTCTATGTAAGTCATTAGGCACTTCCCTTAATTCACTAAAGTAAGTTTCACAAATACACATTAAATGCTATTTTTGTGGTCCTGAAATAACTGAAGTTAAAAATGCTTAAAGAAAAAACGCATCATATTTAATTATACTAAGCTCTAAGACTTTAAGCAAGCAAACAATAGTTTTATCATAGATCAATACTAAAGACATAGTTTGTAATTTTACACAGTTCCAAAACCAACCCTGAACTATAAGGCATTCTGCACCCTAATTCCCCATCTTAAGATTTTCAATCTCCTTGTAGCAACCCCTCATTCACACTAACTACCGTAACTAAAAAGTCTTAAAGACAAGGGCACCTGGGTGGCTCAGTCGTTAAGCATCTGCCTTCAGCTCAGGTCAGGATCCCAGGGTCCTGGGATCAAGCCCCACATTGGGCTCCCTGCTCAGCACGCAGCCTGCTTCTCCTTCTCCCACTCCCCCTGTTTGTGTTCCCTCTCTCACTGTCTCTGTCAAATAAATAAAATCTTTAAAAAAAAAAAAAGTCTTAAAGACACACTTACCAAGAGAATTGCATCTCCACAATGGGCAAGACGCCTTAGAGAATATTTAAAGATGTAATGTTCAGCATCAGAACAGATGAAGAAAATATTTTTGTGAAGTATGTGTTAGGGGTAGAGAGGAGTTAGAAAGGAAAATATATCAGACCACACAAATTCAAGGCTGTTCCTTTCCTGGTTAAAAGGAGTATGTAAGAATGACTTGAGTTTAAGTCAACAGTTTTGAAAGGTTTTGAAAAAAATCTTGAAAGAAAATAAAATTACACGAATGGTCCTCTGGAAAAATTAAGATATTATTTGTTTTTTTTTGGTTCTGGTATTAATCAATTATGGAGCTATCTTTTATATATTTCTTGTATGATATAAAGGTCCATATAAAGATATAAAACCACCAGCACACAAAGTAGTATTAGTCACTATCCTATTTTGGAGAACCAAATTTAAACATTAATCCAATAACATCACCTTATCTTGTGCTACTACTTAATAATACATGAATTTATAAGTGCTTGATAAACTATAAAGCGTGTTAATGTAGTGTTATTATTACTTAACTGCTTTGCTCTTGCCTCTTTATGCCAGTGGCTATTATAGATCAGTAATGTCATTAAAGAGCCTGCAAGTTCCAACAGAATTACAGACAAGCATTCAAATGCCTTTATTACAGGGGAATTTGGTTTCAGAAAACAGACTGCTTGAAGCTACATTTTAACCACTCCACACTCCTGCCCCTACTCCAATCATTCAGCTGTTTTCACCTGTTGGTGGGGAAGCACACTGGACAAGGAGGAACACTGTGGAAATTTAGCCCTATGCTGAGCTAAAATCTCCTCCTATGGATTCTGCCTCTTAAAAAGTGGGATGAAACAGAAGACTGGCTGTCAGCACAGCTGATCATTCATCACTTCCAAGCCATGTGTGCTCCCTCATTCTTCTCATTGTGATGCTCAAGAAGCCAGATTACATATCCAAGATTTTTAAAAGGAACATTAAAATATCCAATCTTTTTGTTTTCTCTTATCATTTTATTAGCTTCAATTTATAAATTGTAATGATGATTGCCACATCTCCATCTTCATTCTTGAAGTTCCTGTATTTTTAACTTCCTCTAGAATATTTCCCATTATGATCATCATCCAAATTCAGTAACAAATTCAAATAACAATTTTACTCAGCTTCTTAAAACCAACTCCCTTAATTGTCCCACTCAAACTCAAAAATTCTGAAATCTTCATTGATGACTACAATCCACCAAAATCAACTGCCAAGCCCTAGCAATACCTCCATCTCTCAAATCAGCAAAAACATTCTGACTGTGCACTGTGTTAAGCCAAGCACTGTAGAAGAAAAATAAATAAGCATAAGACACCGAGTTCCTTTCCTTAAAAAATGTCAATTCAATAAAAGAGAACTGATAACTGTAATAATTATGATGTATCAAGTTTTTACTATGTGTCAAGCACTGTGACTAACCATTTTCATGCATTATCTCAAAAAACAAGACACAAACCAAAAAACCCCACCCACAAGGTAGATAAAATGATCTCCAAATTACACATGGAAAAAATGTGACCTGCAGAGTTTAAAGTGTATAAAGTCATACAACTAGAAAAGCATGAACTCAAAAACAGCTATGACTACAAAGTCCTTGCTAACCGTAATACAAAACAATTGCAGAAGTACAAACAAAAAAGAAGCAACCTTTCCCAAATTTATCTTTTCTGCTCTATTCCCACTGCCAATATCCTATTTCGGAATTTCTGCAAAGCTGGTGCTGAGAGGGCTGCTTAAAAATCATCTAGGAAGATCATCTAAATTTATACTCCTAGGCCCAACCCTTGAGATTCTGAGTCACTGGGCATGGGGTGTTTCCCAGGCAGTTTTTTTTAAACCATACCCCTAATTCTTGTTCCGTCATTCATTTGCTTGCTCATTCAACAAAGATGTGAGTTCATATTATGTGTCAAGTTCCATAACTTCATCCCAAATACCTCCTCTACATCCGATCCAACTGCATTCCATTTTGCAAATATTCTAAAAGCCCTATTTACAACATTTAACTCCTCTTGTAAAGGATTTTTATTTCCTATCAAGTAAAAAATATTTTGAATCAAATTTCTGCTGTAAGTGCTCAATAAATGTTAGTTCCCCTTCACATCACATAATCTAGATGTGCATTATTACATGGTCCTCAATTCGAATGGAAGGGGGTGGTGCAATGTATGCTAACAGGGCTAAACACAAGAAGCAGCTACTCTCCTCCTTCTGCTGTGTATGCTTTCCCTTCTCCTGTATATATCCAAATCCTTAAAAGGAGAGCGCATACCCTACCTTCCCTGAAACTTCCTTGACTCTTCCTGACCACAATAACCTTTCTTACAACCTACAGAGCAGCTATTACTATAACAAAAGTAAATATCTTAACATTTGATAATGTTCAGTCTTTTATCATCCTAATTTTTTAAAATAATTTTTAGCTCTTATCTCATTAAGATTGTTGAGAGCAGACTGTATTATACATTTTCATTTTAATTCCAAGACTGTCTGACCGGCCGCCAAGTATACAGTTAGCCTTGATTTGGCAATACCACTTTTTCTATGTGTGCAAGTAATTCTTAAATTACTAACACTGCTTTCTCCCTTTAAAACATCATAAATGAATTCTCTCAAAAAAATATCTAAATTAAAAAGTGTCAAAGGCTCATCCTCTATGTAAGGAGACTATTATATAGAGTACAGGCTGTACCACATTTATTTGCTACAATACCTTGGGCAAATAGTTTAACTTCTTCTAAACCCTAAATTTTTCTTTAAAACAGAAATAATTCTCAGGTTGATGTGAAAAGTAAATGAGATAATAAAGCATTTAGCACTGGGTCTGACATGTAATTCTTAATAAATATCAGCTGTTAGTATTTCCTGATTAAACAAAATGTAGAGAGTAAATTTTTTTCAGAATTTCAATTTAAGCAAAGTGACAAGGAAATAAGCTAGGAATTCACATATCCACTTTATATATGTGTGTCTATATACATAAACACACATATATGTATATATACACATATATACATATATAGATGTACGTATGTATGTATGTATGTATCTCAAATCTGAAAGATTTCCGCAAGAATGGTTTCTCTATTTCATTAAATCAAATGCATAAGGCTAGGATTTATAATAATATTTTAAACAAGAAGAGAATTAACCTTACTAACAAAAACAAAGGAACGTGCATAGTTCTGATAAGGGACTCAGGAATGCCCACAGTGTAATAGAAAGAACACAGGGCTTCAAAACAGAAAAGCTTAAGTCCAAACAGCAACTCTTACCACCTGCTAACTACATGGCACTAAAAAGGTAATTTAAATTTCTCTAATCCTGTTTGCTCACTTGTAAAATGGGGTAAAAATGACAGTCACAAAACTAAATAAGATAAATAAAAATCCTGACCAGCGGTCCCCCACTAGTGGAGCTTCCCATTCTGTGCTTAAAAATAAATTTCTGAACTGTGTTTTACAATTAGGCGGTAAAGTTCATTAGCTTACATATATATACACAACCCAAAGTCAATTATTTCAACACAAAATGTGCATGCAGGGAGAGAGACTGGTGGGAAAGGAAAGCAGAAAGATTTTAGGTAAGTCTAAGTAAGAAAGTGACTTTAATTCCCATCACCCAAATATGCCATCCCCCGACCCACCTCCCTTTCTGCAACCCTCACTCGGTGTTATATTAAACTAATGAATAACTGAACATAATATAAAAAATTAATGATGTACTGTACCTTGGCTAATTAAATTTAAACTTAAAAAAAAAGATGCTAAAAAAAAGTGACTTCTTGACAGGAAGGAACCTGTTACACTTACTTCAAAGGGCATGCAAAACATGACCCCTAAAGGAATAAGAATTTCAGTGTTTTTTGGTAACAAGATACTATAAATGTTTCTGCCCTTGGAGATGGCTGGAGAAATAGTGTTACTATTAAATATTATGTTCAGAATTCACATAGGAAACATGAACTTCCCATTTGTTTTCCCCAACCCACTCAGCCCTTCCCCATTGGTTCTTAAAGAAGATCATCCTATCTATACTAAGTGCTAGAATGTGGCCACAGTATAAATTATATAAGCTCCCCATCCACTGACTCCAACAAAATATTTATGATAACATTTTAAAATTATGCTAGGAAGCTTAAGTCAATTACAGAAATTCCTGAATTCATTCTAAATCTGAAGATATCTAGATACCAATATATAGCTCTACAATAAGGCCATATTAACCTCTGCTATCATAATGGAAATAATTTGCCAAAGCTGTATTGATCAGGTAAAAAAGAAAGACATAAAGGGGAAGAGGAAATTTAACAATGCAAAGTTCTGTAATCAAGCTATAGCATAAAATGTATATAAGGAGTTCCTTTATCTGGCCTGAACACTGAAGAAATGAGTGAAATATGCAAAAAATAATTTAGGATCCTCTTAAAATTTGCAAGTGTAACAATGTTATAAAATAGCTTTTGAAAAAAAAGTTTCCCTCACCACTGGTAGCCGATTTGAGTTCCTTAATTTAGTTCTTAAGCAACCAGTTCTTCAATGAAAATCTCTACCCAAATTTTTTTTCTACGGTACTATTCCAATGCAAACCAAAAGTGTGTAGATATATCAATCAATATTAAAGAAACAGTTCTTTCTAAATTCTTTTCAAAAGGAGTTATTTTCTTTATGACCTGAGCTTAGGTGATTCTTTATCTTATGTTGAGATAAAGATCCTTGCTGGAGGATCTCTAACTTTGAGTCTGGGGATTAAGCCGCATGTTTCCTAACTCCTACAGCTTTTCTTATCGGAGAACACCAAGTTTCCTAGATGGCCACTTTTTTCAGTCATCTTTTTCCTAACTTATATAATGGAATGAGCAACCAGGTTCAGGTTATAGCTTTCCACTTATATTAAGTGGGTAATTGTAATTATAGACCAAACAGATGAATGCATTCTCTAAAGCACAAAGAAACACAAATTATAGGCGCACAATTTGCATCTGGGGATCACAGGACTCTGGAACATAAAACTCCCTATGAAGGCCTTCCTTAAATATGCTTATTGCAGGCCCAATCTCAATGAGCTATCTTCTATGTGCTAATAAAGCTGCAGGAGTGACTTTCCAGGAGTTGCATTAATAGGCAACACAAAAGACCAAAAAACTTTTGAAGACCAAAATAAATGGAGCTCTGACAGATGGTAAAAAAGGTGAGAGGCAATGGGGAATCCTAATCAGTTCCATTTAAATCATGAGTGTCCAGGTAACTACCTCACCTTTGTGAGGTAAAACTAATGCAATAAAGTAAAATGTAATAATGTAGTAATAACTGAAAATATTAAAACAAAAATAATCCTAAGTATAGATTGAACCCCTCCCACACCTCCTGGTTACTTCAGCATGTGTTTCAAATTCAGGGTTGCCAGAAGGTCACTTAAGGACAGTTAACCTCAATGAAATACCTAGTATACTAACTCAAAAATAACCAGAACTGATTTCAAAAGAGGAAAAATAGAATGAGGAAAAAGTAACATCCTACTTGTTACCATGTTACTTATTAGGATTACAATTATCTACACTAATTTTATTAACAACCCAATAATTTCTAAAGCATAAAATATTAAGTATGTAGCAGTATTTTTCACTTTAACAAAATGCACTTGAAAATTTCTTCTCACTGGGACCAAATCTAATTTTACTGACCCTAAGCATGAAACTATTCACCAATTAGACTGAGAGAGAGGGAAAAAAATACTGGCTCAAGGAAATTAGACAGGATAAAAAAATAATAACTTTAATAAGCTGTCCATCAAAACAATACATTTAGAAGTTCTAAGGCCAAAGTAGGCTGGTGTTTCCCAAAGGAAAATGTTAATAAATCAGTTGTTTCCACAGGCATGGCTGGGATTTTAGAAACTGTCACAATGACAGAAGTTCTGAGCATGAAGATTAGAGCTGTTTTACAGAGAGCATAATGGAATGAGGAGCATACACAATCCTTTAGGCAACAAAAGTTTGCTGAATGATAAAAGGAAGTAAAATAGGCTGATACTCTACCTCTCATAACCCACCCCCCTATTGGATTATGTTGGGAATTAGAAATGTAAAAATATATAAGCACAGGACACACATACACACACACACTCCTAACACTGTAACATAAAGAAGTCATTCCACATTAAAATATAGACAGTATTTTCTACGAAAATACAAAGTGTGCCCAACTCTAAAATGCCTATTGATACATTTTAACCCCAGTCTACATTTTAAAAGGCTACCCTACAGATCTGGTAACTCCTTGAAAAGCAACCACCTCTCTTTATAGCTCTGTACCTTCCTTCTCGATCTGAGATACCTTCACAGAATGAACACACACAAATTATTCTCCTGGGTGCTTCCCTTCCTCCTTCCCCGCGAAACACTAATACATATATTTTTAAGTTCACATAAATTGATAACTAGCACCAGTAATTCAATCTATTTGAAATATGCTTAATTTTTAAAGTTCTAATAAGATGTGTTCAGGTTGGAAACGAAAAACTACCTTATAAGGGTATAAAAGGCTGAAAGCAGGAAGCGGCTTTGACAAAACTAAGGAAGTTGCAGCGCGCTTGCTCACTGGGGGACTTTTTTGAGGCAAGAGAAGTAACACATGACATCTTTCTCCCTCAAATTAAAATGTGACTTGGTTCACCGGTAAAAGCGCAGTAGGAGATGGAAAAGACCCGGAGTCGGAAACGAAGAGGAGGTGGGTGGTCAAATAAAAGCCCCGACCAGGTTCCCATTTTCAGAGTCCGATTCTTCCCTTTCCCCACCCACACCCTGGACAGAGTGTTGTCACAGCAATCTTGCAAAACCTACAAGGAGCGCTTCTCTGTTCTCGCTCCTCTGCCAGGCTGTCTCAGCGCTCGATCCGCTCGGTCCCCAAATCCACGCGCAGGAAGGGACGTGGAGGAAAAGGAGAACCGGGTGCGCCGGGTCGGCGACCACCGCGACCGCACCGCGGGCCCCGGTGGGGCGACCGGCCTCACGTCTCCTTGGGCGGCGCTGCCCACCGCGATGGGGGAAGGGCCGGGAGGGGTTGCGCGGAGCAAGCCGCTCCCAGGGGGTTTCTCGGCCCCGCGCCTCCGCCCCGGTCCCAGCGGGTGAAGCGAGGCAACAAGGGAGGCCCTGGCTCCGGGCCCCACCCCTGGCAACAGAGCGCGGCTAAGACTGACACGGCCGGCTGCAACACCTTGCCGCAGCACACATCTCCCGACCTCCACCCTCCCCCGCCATTTTCCCACCTCCGCCTCAGTTTCCCCACCCCCCCGCCTCAGTTTCCCCACCCCCCCCGCCCGTCAGCCCCCTTACCCCGTGCCACAGTCCACCACACAGGCCGGCAGCCGTCCCGCCATCTTCCTCCTCGCCTGCTACTGCCGCTGCCGCCGTCTGCTCCGTGCTGATTGGGGCCAGGGATTAACGGCGGGAGATCGGAGCTATCTGACCATCCACAGCCGGGCCGCCCTCTCCGTCCGGGGGGGAGCCGGGAAGCCGAAGCAGTAGCGAGAAAGCAGCAGGCTCGGTCAGCGGCTACCACTTCCGCAACCCAGGCGGGCAGGCAGTCCCCGCCCTGCCCCGCCGCGGCCTCCTCCCCCTCTCTCTCCCCTCCTCCTCCTCCCTCCTGCCCCCACCCTACAACTTCTTCCCCCCACGCCGCCTTGCCCCGGGAAGCCAAGATGGCCGCCGGTGCCGCCGCCCCGGCCAGGCCAGGCCCAGGCCGCGAGTGCTCCCCCTTCCGGCTCCGAGCGGGAGGGGCGAGAGAGCATGCGCAATGACGTGCTGCCGCCGGCCGCCGCGCGCGTCCTGACGTTAAGGAAGTCCACTTCGGGTTTTCCCAGAGGGTAGGGGCGGGGAAATCGGCCTGAGCCTCCGGTTCTCCGGAAGCTGGTAGGGCTTTTTAGTTTCAATTACTTCTGTGCTAGGTTAAGAGAGGAATAGAACTGCCTCCCGCAGCCGTGAATATCTTCTCCAGTGCCTCGGGGAAAACTGGCCTAATAGAAAACGTTCTCAGCGGCACACAACACTCTTGTAACTTGGAGAGTCTGCTTTTCTGGGTGGAAAAGAGCGATATCAGACCGAGGGTGAGCAGTCGGGAGGAATGGGCGAACAAAGGCTTACACCGTAGTTCTGCCTTCGTGCGGAGTTTTTAGTCATTTACACCTGTGCATTGTTAAAACATTGCACATAACATGTTAAAACATTGTCTAGATTGTAGGCCCCCTGGGGCAGGCCTGTACCCACGAGGAAAACAAACCTCCTGGGGGTACGTTCTGCATAATGTACTCTACACAAATAGGCCGTTATTCAAGGCTTTCGGATGATGACAGAGATTCCGTCTGCGGTAGTTTAAGATCTGTTTTACCAGCAGGATTATACCAAGAATTAAGGACCAAAAAAAATTAATTAGGAAAAAAAGGGTAAAACTGGAGAGCCTAGAACAATGGTTTTCAAACTTAAATGTGCATCGGAATTACCTGGAAGCTTGTTAAAACAGATTGCTGGGCCACATCCCCAGTGTTTTCTGTTTAGGTGGTCCGGAGAAGGGCCTGGTAATTTGCATTTCCAACAAGTTCTCAGGAGTTGGTGTGAGACCCCCACCTAGGGAACCTAGAAGTTTAACAGCTTTCCCCCGGGCTAATCTGATAAATCATCAATTTGCTTATATGGCTGAAATAAAAAATATTTTCCCTAAGAAAGGATGTCTTTTTCACAACAGAAGATAACTGTAAGTTGTTAGACTGGGCTGCGGTATGGAAAGTGGGTTTTTCATTCATTTGACATAAGTATTGCTCACCTACTCAGTTATGGCAGGGACCGTACTGCCCCGGAATAGTCACTGGGCACAAAATAGATAAGGTCCTTGCTCTCAAGAGTTCTCAGTTTAGTGGAAAAACATAAATTGTGTTAAAAGCAGTCGCAGAGAGCAGGGGGCTATGAGAAATGGGGAATAAGGGTGGGAGAAGTTGGAAAGGGTGAGGAGGAAGGGTGTCACTTTCTCTAACAAAGTGACATTTTAAAGGTGAAGTGGGATAGAGGAAAGGGTGAGGAGGAAGGGGAGCCCTCCAGAGCAGGGAACAGCAAGAGTCAAGGACCTGAGGTGGGAAAGAGCTTGGCTTCTTTCACAAATTCAAAGAAGACCCAAATGGTCAAAGTGACGTGAGCCGGGGAAGATGCAGTAGGAGATGGAGCCAGGGAGATAAGGAAGAATCAAACTGCAAGGATCTGTATACTTCTCCACGAATCTTAAAAGTTTAGCCTAAAAGCAGCCTGGAAGCCATCAAAGATTTAAGCAAGGAAATGCGACTGCTTTGTAGGGAATGGACCCCACAAAGTAAAGAGTAAAGTGAATGGTCTTATAATACATCGTGTGCTATAAATCAGGGATAGAATTATGAGAGCAGTAACATACAGATGGGATCAAATATGTGCAGAAGAGACAACTTAGGGGAATCACCATTACCAACTAGAGCCCAGCACATCCACAGCTACTCACAGAAAATAGATAAATAATCCTCCAGGGAGGCTTTTCTCAGTGACTGTCTAACAAGAAGTCATGCAGAAGTGGTTCTCTGTTCTGATGCATAGTTGTTTTTTTCCCTACATTTTAGAAGATGCTAAATGGGGATTCTTTGCTGCCTTTTACAACATCAGATATTTAAGGTCATTTGGGAGAAAAGATGCCTGAAGATCAGCTGTGACAGAAAAGGGACATACGGGTTGGTTCGGGTAAATAGTTGTTTCCAGCATTCCCGGTAGTAAGTCAGGAGTGAAAGGATCTTACCAAAGGGGTCCCAAGAACAGAGGTTAGGAACTTGAACAGGTCGCTCAGGGAAACACACACTGGTGGAACCTCAAGATCGCTGCTCACACACAGGCCTTGTGTGGGTTGTCACAGAAGTAGTTACATCAAGGGTCAAGAACTGGAATGCTCCCAGGGTCCAAGCAAGTGCAATTATGACTGAAGGGGACCCTGAGGAGTTTTGGCAATATGGAGAGTCCACATCCCCAGCAAAGGCTGTTTGCCTTTGCCAAAACTGTTGCTATGCAGAGATGTAGACCCAGTGTTGCCAGAGCTTCCCTTTGTTCCAGAAAAATTGAAAATCTGTATTTTTATCTGTTGGTTACTAATTCTCTGCAGGCTATATCTGACCTGCGGGCTACCAGTTTTCAGCTTTTGATTTGGAAAGCTGTTTAACATTTACATGTATATTGCATTCAAATATGCAGCTCAGGTCAGTGCTACATACTATATTTCATTGGCATGAGGAAACCTTATAGGATAGTCCCTTTGATGTAGTCAAGTCTGCCCTTTGTATAAAGGATGTGACTGTTAGAAACCTTTGGAAGCTTCTAACACTCAGAAAAATCATTTGTGCTTGTTTCTCATAATTTGTCTACCCAAACACTTTGCTTGCTTAAGACCCCTCCTACTTCCTACTGCCAAAATTGGTGAACCTCTGTAGTGCTGCTGTGGTTCAGCCTTCCTCAGGAGCACGCAGCCTTCAGATGCACATCTAGCCAGAGCTTGTCTGACCACCCTGTTTGCATATGTACCCTTCCTCTTCCAAATACAGAGAAGCAGAGGATGTCAGAGCTAGAAGAGCTCACAAAGATGATCTTGTTAGACATGAAAAGGAAAGCAGTGGTGGATGAGTGGGGTTTGCTTGACTGCCCCATATCCATTCTTCCCTAATAGCACCCCAATTTCCTTTTAGTTCAGATCAACTAGGTGCTTGTCACTTTCTAAGCCTGGTCCCCAACATTTCAAGCATTTGTGAGTCTTGTAATATCCTCCCAAGAAAGCCCCTTTTGCTTAAGTTGACTACCAACTGCTTTCATTACTTACATCAAATTTAAGAATACTAAGTGATATAGAAGCCCAGAGAATGTAAGTGACATTCCCAGTATCTTAGAGAAACTAGGGAACAGGACCCAGACCAAAGCCCAACTCTTTTCAGGGCTTTTTAGTTGTAATGCCACAGCATTGTTTAATTTGTGCTAGTTACCAGTTACTGTGAGATTTCCTAGGTTATTTGTGCTTTAAGGCCAATTTAGCAAATGTCTCTGGATTTTAAATGTCCAAGAAATTCATGTATCCCTCAATCTCCATTATTTTAAAATGGGAAATGTTATTATTATTTTTAAATCAACATAATTTCTATAGGAATGACTATTTGCAAATTAGCAGACCAATCAGTTCCACAGAGAGTATTGATTAAGGGCAGATAGATAAATGGTCAAGCTGTCCATGCAGTCTAGTGGTTAGAGGGAGTGGCTGTGAACCTTGGCTTCTCCCTACTCCAGTTGTGCGATCTTAGTCAACTAACTTAGTGTGTAGAGACAGCACTGACCTTAGAATCAAGAGACTTGAGGGTGGGGGAGCCTGGGTAGCTCAGTTGGTTAAGAGTCAGACGACTCTTGGTTTTGGCTCAGGTCATGATCTCAGGGTCATGAGATCAAGCCTTTGTCCAGCTCAACGCTCAACACGGAGTCTGCTTGAGATTCTCTCTCCCTCTCCCTCTGACCCTCCTGCTCATGCGCTCGCTCGCTCTCTCAAATAAATAAATAAATAAAATCTTTAAAAAAGAGTGTTGAGTGTGAATTCTTTAAATTAATCTATTGTCATCTGTTTTGCAGAAATAGCTAACCTATGGAGTTGTTGTAAAGCTTGAGTTTTAAGGAAGCATAAGTTATAGAATGATCTTATGGACAGATCGAGGACTGTGGTTTAATTATAAAGTAATGACTCTTTTACTTAATACCTAAACATACAGACTTAAACATTCAGAAGTGTGTCCTCCTCAGAAGTTATCTTGGGGCCTATGTGTTTACCCTTTTCATACTACCATTGTGCAGAATACTTTTAGGAGGTCTCTTACAGACTTGCCTTCAGAGCCCATGGCACATTCTCTTAAATGTCTCTGTTGGTGGCAAATCTTGGCCTTTTGTGGGTAGATTTGATTTTTGGAATTGGTCTAAAGTCATTTTTTTCAGAGCCCAAGTCCAGTGAATAAAATGGCTGATTAACAAGAGCTATGTTTTTTGATCAACAGCTTTGTGTGACTATAAAGTAATAAAACTGGTTTTCATAAGTGACTTTTCAGCTGCTGCTGCCCGTGACTTCTAAAAAGAAGTTCTGGAATGATTTTACTCAATGGCCACATCCCTGGGATAAAAAAATGTTATACTCATTATATGCTTAATTTCAATTGAAAATATATTTCGTATAGTAATAATATCTGTACGGTGTTTGAAATGAGGTGAGATGCTGTGGGATCTATCACTGTCTAGTTCCCCTCACTGCTATAAAAAATGAATATTTAACATGTAAATCAATATGAAAGAAAATACAGGTTAGACTCCCAACTGCCACCCACCCACACACATCATATTACATATAAACACAAGTTCCAGATGGACTACAAATCTTCAGTATAGAGTAAAATCCATATTCCTCATTGTAGTCTGCTAAGCCTGTCGTATTCTGGTGCCTGCCTCCCTTTCCAACTTCTCCTGTCCCTCATGAGTTAGCCACATCAGCCTTCTTGCTCTTCTTCACACACACCGAGGCCATTTCTACCTGCATCTTTTCCTTGGACTTCTGCCCTAGTCATTAGTTATTGCAGAATCCATTTAAATCTTACTTACTCAGGACAGTCTTTCCTGACCACCCATTCTGAAGGAGACTGTCTCACTCCCCCATGTCACCATGTTTTAATTTGCTAGTGAAATGCCTTACTTATATATTGATTTATTTGCTTATTATCTATCTCTCCCAACTAGAAAACATGCCCTCTAAAATTTGAAAAGGAACTGGCTCATAATAAGTGCACAATAAATATCAAATGAATGAATGAGTTGAATAACAAAAATAAGACTTTAAATATATTGGAAGAAAATTTAGGAAAATACTTGTATAATCTCAAAGTGGGGGAGACTTTCTTAATTAGAGACCCATAGCCATTAATGGAAAGATTTGGGGGGCATCTGGGTGGCTCAGTCATTAAGCGTCTGCCTTTGGCTCAAGTCATGATCCCAGGGTCCTGGGATCGAGCCCCGCATCGGGCTCCCTGCTCAGCGGGAAGCCTGCTTCTCCCTCTCCCACTCCCCCTGCTTGTGTTCCCTCTCTCGCTGTCTCTCTCTCTGTCAAATAAATAAATAAAATCTTTAAAAAAAAATGTCTGGTGATTAACATAATAATAAAAAATGAAAAATAAATAAGAAAGATTTGGTTACATAAACAGTTGGATTGTCATTGACTAAGGTTTTTTTAGAAATTATAGATTAAAAAAATATTTATATTAAATATAATAAAAGTTAATATTCTAAGAGTTAAAAAGAATTTTTAAAAGTGCAAATAATCCAACAGAAACATTGGCAAAGACCATTAACACAAACTCCCTACAGAGGAGAAGGATAATTAAAATGGGCAACTGACACAGAAAAAGAGGCTTTTCATTGCTGGTAGTAAGGGAAATACAAATTAAACAATGATACCCTTTTTAACCCATCATTCACAACATTTAAAATGAGATAAAAGGGGCACCTGGGTGGCTCACTCAGTTAGGCGGGTGCCTTCGGCTCAGGTCATGATCTCAGGGTCCTGGGATGAACCCTGAACCCGGGCTCCCTGCTCAGCGGGAAGTCTGCTTCTCCCTCTCCTTTTGCCCCTTCCCTCCCACTTGTGTGCATGTGCAAGTGCTCTCTGTCTCTGTCTCTCTCTCATATAAATAAATAAAACCTTTTAAAAAATAAAATGAGAAAAAATATCCAGTGCTGATAAGTGTATAGAAATGTACATGCACTGTACACTGTTCCTGAGAATGTGAATTGCCCTACTTCCTACAAAGTTAGCTATCGATATCAGTTCATTTATTTCTATGCATTAGTATATATTAGTCTTAGGAATCCCATTTTGGTGAACCCTAAAAAAATAAAAGTACTGTAACAGGAGAGAGAGAAGATTATGATCATGAAGAATTATTTTAGGGGTGCCTGGGTGGTTCAGTCGTTAAGCGACTGCCTTTGGCTCAGGTCATGATCCCAGGGTCCTGGGCTCAAGCCCCACATCGGGCTCCCTGCTCCGCAGGAAGCCTGCTTCCCCCTCTCCCACTCCCTCTGCTTGTGTTCCCTCTCTCGCTGTGTCTCTGTCAAATAAATAAATAAAATCTAAAAAAAAAGAATTATTTTAATATTTGGAGATTTAGAAATACATTCTTCAAGTGCCTCTCTGACCAGATAAATCTCAGGTTTCTTTTAACATAGAAGAAGGGGAGCTTGGGTCTTGAGAGGCATTCACAGTCTCTTTCATATATCAGTAATAACCTGCAGGGAAATGTAGCAGAGATTGATATTTTTGTTTTCTCCTTAATAACAATACCTGGATTTTACTCGGGTGCCTGTGTGCCCGCCAAAAGGCGACATTTCTCGATCTCATTTGCAGCTGGTTGTGGCAGTGCAATCAAGTTATGGCCAGTGAGATATAAGTAGAAGTAGTTGAGTGGAGTTTCTAGAAAATAACTTAAAAAAAAGGTTTACTCAGAATACCAAATTTTTTCCCTTCACTTTTCTTCTGCCTACAACATGGATAAAGTACATGGAGCTCTTCAGCCGCTATGGATGATTAACTGACCTTGAGACTAGAAGCCATGTCCTAAGGAAAATGCAGCAGAAAAAAATGGAAGGAGCCCAGGTCCCATATTGCCCTGAAGTGCCATATTAGCCCTTGACCACCCACCTTCAGACTTATTTTACGTAAGAGAAAAATAAACCCTTAGTGGTTAGGCCACCATAATCTGGCATTTCTTTTATATGCAGCTGAATCTAATCCTGATTGATAATGCCATGATACAATGCTAAATACAAAAAGCAAGTTGTTACCGAGCAACTGGTATGGCTTAATATCAGAAGGATATAAACTCAAATGCTTACAGGTGATTAGTGGGTGAGCAATAGGGAATGGAGAGGACCACGTTAAATTGGAAAGCCCATGCAGCATCACTAATACCATTGCCATGTAGGCATGTGGAGCCAGATCTTCCAGTTTTTCATATTAAATTTTCCCCAATATTTTGCAAACAAAACATTTTCTTTGCTCTATCTAGACTGTAGGCCACCAGTTTGTGACCTTTGATCTGTAGTGTGATCTAATATTTGGAAAAATACAAAAAGGAGGGGAATAAGAGAAGGAGAAAGGAAGGAAAGCCCTATTGATGCAAAATGAACAAACCTTTAAGAATCTCTAAAAGTAAGAAGGAGAGTTTAATATGAGCCCAAGTTAGGACAGCTGCCCGGGGAACACGCTGTTCACAAGGAAGAAAGTGCTCCGGAGAATGAACAGTTTTTAACACAGTTAAATACTTTTTTTTTTAAGATTTTATTTATTCATTTGACAGAACATGAGAGCACAAGCAGGAGGAGTAGCAGAGAAAAGGGGAAGCAGGCTCCCCACCCTGCATGGAGCCCGATCTGGGGCTCAATTCCAGGACCCTGGGATCATGACCTGAGCTGAAGGCAGATGCTTAACCATCTGAGACACCCAGGCGCCCCCAGAATTAAATACGTTTTACATCTTGTCAAAGCTCAACAGATGATAGATTCACATACAGGGAGGAATCATGAATTTTGTTGTAAAGGAATGCAGGCAGTGGGAGCACTGATGGACATCTCAAGGATAAGAGGGTTTTCCATTGGGCTACTCATTCACAAAGCAGATGTACAATCCATGCATGGCGGGCCATAAATCAGGCTTTGGGTTTGAACAAAGTTTATATACAGTCATGTTGACTTAGAATGAAAGCTAAAATGGCCTCCCTGATATACAGGCCTTTAGAGAGTTTTTCTCTCATTACTGTATATGTACGTTAGTCCCCCCTTTCCGTCTTGCTTTCCATGGTTTCAGGTACCCAGGGACAGCCATGGTCTGCAAGCAGATGAAGCACCTGAGGTAGCTTCAAAGGTCAATCGTAGCCTAACACTACATCAAAACACCTGTGTCATTCCCCTACTTACCTCATCATGCAAGCATTTTATAACCTCACAGCATCACAACAAGGGCAATGAGATATCTTGAGAGAGGGGGGCGTCTGGGTGGCTCAGTCGTTGGGTGTCTGCCTTCAGCTCAGATCACGATCCCGGGGTCCTGGGGTCAAGCCCCACCTCAGGCTCCCTGCTCAGCGGGAGGCCTGCTTCTCCCTCTCCCACTCCCCCTGCTTGTGTTCCCTTTCTTGCTGTCTCTCTCTGTCAAAAAATAAATAAAAAATCTTAAAAAAAAAGATATCTTGAGAAAAAGAGAGACCACAATCATATAACTTTTATTACAGTATGTTGTTATAATTGTTCTATTTTATTGTTAGTTATTGTAAACCTCTGACTGTGCCTAATTTATAAATTAAACCTGATTGTAGGCATGTACATACAGGACAAACATATATAGGGATCAGTACTATCCACGGTTTCAGGAATCCACTGGGAGTCTTGGAACTTATCACCCAAGGATTGAGGGGGACCACTGTACATACTTATATGTGGTATAAACATAGAGACGTTATGGAAGGTTGCATAGAAAACAATGGAAACCTAAAAAGGGATGAGATTGAAGGGGGAGGTTATTAACTTTTTCCTTTAACTCTGTATTTTCTGTCTTGTTACAATGAATACACATTAATTTTGTAATTTAAAAAGGTCTAATAAGATAAGAGGAAAATCGCTGAAGTTAGCCAGACTGAAACTCCAATGCAAATGTCACAACATAATCACAGAAAGCTTTTAGGATAACCCAATCAGAGGAAGTTCCATTTGTCTTAGGAGCAAGTCATTAATTTAAGTATTAATACCTAGAACTAAAAAATACAGATTTGAGAGGGAAAACATACACACGTTGTAGGTTACAGTGACTTTTGTTAGGTGTAGATGAACTGGAGGTCACATATGTATGCTTGCCAATTAGAGAAGAAAATGTTCCAGGAAATGGTACCTTGATTATTTTTTCAATGAAAGATAAAAACAAGTACGTTCTTAGTTCTCTAAAATTACAATGTGGCCAATGTGTACATTGCATTTAGCTTAACATATTATGCTATTTTATTAAAACTGGTTCTAGTTTTTGAGCAACTCAGATTTTTAAATATTTATTGCTTTTTTTTTTCTGCTTGCCTCTCAGTCATTGCAATGCTCTTGAAAACATATTTGGGTGAAAAATGTCTGGGCTTCTTATTCCAATCTAAAACCGCCTTTGGTTCCAGTTTAAGGAGAAGAAACTAAATTGTGAATACATTTTTTCAGACACATTTATTTTCATCCCTTGGTAAATTTGACAACCTGTGACAGTTCTCACATTTCTGGAACAAGTCCACTAATTATAGAAGAACCTAATAGCGACAACCTGAAAAATAATAAATTACTTAACTGTTTGGGGTTTATCCAAAATGAAGTTATCAAACTTTCTCCTTGTGCTTTCTCCCCCTAACCCCAACCCTCCTTGACATACACCATGTACCACTGCAGCATTTATGCCTAGGGAATTATGATCCTTAAATAGTAGTCAATTGCTCTAACACTGAGTTGGTGTTTCTCTCATAGAATAATAATTTTACATGAGAGCCTTGGTATACCTCCCCAGTTTAGCAAATGAGGAAACTGGAGCACAGAATTAAGTGACTTATTTAAGATCTCACAACAAACTAGTAGAGTGTACCTCTACTTAAATATATCTTTAGAGATTCATAAAGGATAAAAGCTATATAGAAAAATCTAAACAATCGGGGCGACTGGGTGGCTCAGTTGGTTAAGTGTCTGCCTTCGGCTCGGGTTCTGATCCCAGGGTCCTGAGATCGAGCCCCCATGTCTGGCTCTCTGCTCAGCAGGGAGCCTGCTCCTCCCTCTCCCCCTGCTTTCTCTCTCTCTGTCAAATAAATAAATAAAATCTTAAAAAAAAAAGAAAGAAAATCCAAACAATTCTTGTGAAATATAACAAATTCAATAATGCTATAAAATCTTGGCATAATTTCCAGTGGGTCAAGACACTTAGGTAGTAAATAAGAGAAGCCAAACTCAAGTCAGCTCAAAAATAAAAAGGAATTTTTTCTTTAGAATGAGTGGATTTCAAATAAGTGTAAATTCTGAGAGGCATATGGGTTCAGGCATCTCTGGATGCGAAGCTCAAAAATATCAGAATCTGCCTCTCCTTCATTTTGGCTTTGCCTGCCACTGTGTTGGCTTCATTCTCAGGCAACTTTACTCACACAGTGGCAAAAATGGCCTATGTTCTAACAGTTTATCAACAGCAGGACAGAGAGTACATCTTTCTCAATGGCCCCAACAAAGAAATGGGGAGTAACCCTCACTGGCTGGCTTGGACTGGGTGTCCTTCCTGGCCCCTTCCTGGTGACTAGTTGGCTAAGCCTGGGTCACATACTTTACCTCTTCCCTACCAACCCCACCAAAAAGAAGCACGTGGATAGGAAGTGGAGGAGGGGTAGTTACACAGGGGAAAAAGTGTTTATTACCCAAAGAGAAGTAATAAATACAAGGCAAGCAAAAACAAAGTCTATTAAATTTGTAACTGAATTTAATTGTAAACTGATGTGATTAAGTGCTAATGTCTTGCTTAGTCATTGGGGGCTCATAGTATTTTCATTAAAAAAAAAAAAAAATACTACCAGCCCTCTAGAAGAGGGTACTGAAAGACCAGAAAAAAAAAAAAGTAAATACACTGAAAAATATTGATTTTGCAAAAAAAAAAAAAAGTATGGCATGTATATGTGTATATTGTCAGTCTACAAATGAACACAAAGGCAAATGAAAAATCAAGATGGCGGACATGTGCCAAACATTATATTAATTTAAATGTTTAATTATAGGGCGCCTGGGTGGCTCAGTCGGTTAAGTGGCTGCCTTCGGCTCAGGTCATGATCCCAGGGGCCTGGGATTGAGCCCCACGTCCGGCTCCCTGCTCGGCGGAGAGCCTGCTTCTCCCTCTCCCTCTGCCTGCCACTCTGCCTGCTTGTGCTGTCTATCTGTCGAATAAATAAATAAAATCTTTAAAAAAAATAAATAAAATAAATAAATGCTTAATTATTCCCTCAATCCTGCACTGGGAAAGCAATCATTATGTTTTTGCAGTTGCATTTGTTTATTTTGGTTTCCATTTCATCTCTAATGCTGATGAGCTTGTGCTAACTTCACTTAATCGTATTTCAGTGGAAGGCATATAATTATTCAGTTAATAAAGAGTAATGGCCTCATACATAGCTAATTTTTATCACAGTGTAACTAGAACTCTGCTCATTCATTTATCCATTCGTTCATTTACTTATGGGCCAGTTACGAACCAGGAACAGGGCTGGACATAAGATTAAAGAGATGAGTAATTCGCAGCCTCACCCCTTGAAGAAGTCAAAGTGCAGGTAGGGAAACAGACAAATAAACGTTAAAGGACACCGTGAAAAGGGATTTGTACAGGACTTTAGAAGCAGAGGAGGACCCATAACTCACAGAGAGACCAGGCAATGCTTCAAAAAAGAAGGTGTTGGGCATTCTTTCCAGGGTAAAGCAGGTGACAGGCAATTCTGGAGAGAATGACATGTGCAGTGACACAAAAGCTTAAAGGAACTGTGGGAGTTTAAGAAACGGGATAGAATTGCGGCTTGTGGTATAAGCTGTATACAGGGTCAGAGTCAATGTGAATGATTTCGTGTGCTAAGTTTGGACTTGATCTTGTAGTTCCAAAACCCTGGTTCCCAAACCAGGACCCAGCTGACAGCCAAGAGCCATCTGGAGAGCTTGTTAAAGAGATAGATTGCCCAGGCACCACTTCTGGAAATTTGGGTTAAGGAAGAATCTGTGTTTTAAGCAAGTTCCCTGTGTGATTCTGGAATAAGCGCAAGTTTCAGAACTACTGTATGTAGACAACGGGGATCCTCCAGAGGGTACTGGGAAAGAGAACAACATGTTTTGGAAAGATAGTTCCTTGCCAGTGGAAAGTTGCAGTACAGCAGGTCAAAACAGGAGATGGAGACACCTGATAGGAGACCGTTGTGATAGAACAAATCAAGAAATGGCTAGCACCCACACTACAGCCGAGGCCGTGGGGTGCAAAGGAGGTACACACTCAGAGATATTTCTGAGAAATGTAATGCACAGGACTAAACGATCTGTTTGATGTGGGAAGTGGTGTGTGTGGGCGGATGGGGGTGGAATCTAATTTATGAGGGGTGCCCTTGAGAACTGGAAGTCAGTGGCAAGCAGGAGGCGTGACTGTGTGTACAGCAGGGTGATGTTAGCTCAAGGTGGGAGACCAGGCTGGAGCTTGCCACAGGCAGGAAGCCAAGGCTTGGGACTGGGCTGTCCAAGATCCAGAGCCACGGATCTGAGTTTGAAAACTTGCTAACGATCTTCACTGAGGGATACCTCCTTTCTTTATGCTACATGGGATCCCTGCCAGTAGTCATTTCTCACAGCCCCTCTAGTAGCTACTTAGGCTTTCTCTCTCACTTATAAACTGAAGCCAGGGATTATGTGACTATATGTTCTCAGAGCCTACCTTAGTGTCCACTTGATGCTTATGTTTCTAGGTGAATGAATTTTATTAATTACCTAGGTAATTACAGCTACAGCAGCTTCATTTTATCTGTATAGTCTTAGGGCCTCGTGTGTGTGTGTGTGTGTTTATATAAATTTAAGTTTCTATAATTTTACATGCTTCCTTTATTACTTTCCAAAATGCACATTTTTATGATGAATAAGAGTATGCCAGATACAGGGCTTTCTTCCAAACATTAATTATTGCAAGATGCATGTGTAATTAGTGAACCAGGCATCTGCCACAGATATTTAAATTCTACCAAAAAGAGCTTGATTAATAAAAAAAATTACTTTTTGAAACTTTTAAGCTAATTAATTAAAGACGGAGTAATTTTCAATTCAACTTAAGTGCATATGGATCTACAGAGATTATTTTGAAGTAGATCACTTTAAGGTATCAGTCTTTTTCTCTTACAGTGCTACATGGAATAAATAAGAGAGGCTCAAACCCCAAGGAGTCACTGCCATGCAAAATAAATAATAGGACAGAAAATGTAAGGCTAACTTGAAAGTATATGCTTTCATTCTGTTCATTGATTAGATCATTCCTTTTTTGTTTATTCCCTATTATTTTTGCCTTCCTTATTGCAGATAAGTGCCCGCTGAGTACTAAACAGGAACATCTTTTTTTTTTTAAAGATTTTATCTATCTTTTGACAGAGAGAGAGAGACAGCGAGAGAGGGAACAGAAGCAGGGGGAGTAGGAGAGGAAGAAGCAGGCTTCCTGCTGAGCAGGGAGCCAGACGTGGGGCTCGACCCCAGGACCCCGGTATCATGACTTGAGCCGAAGGCAGATGCTTAATGACTGAGCCACCCAGGCGCCCCTAGACAGGAACGTCTTACTTACAGAGTTTCAAATAGACAGAAAACTCAAATAGTTACTTTTCTTTATAATCTCCTCTCATGAGAAGAAGCAATGACAAGTAAGCAAGTTAATATCAGCAATTTCAAAGTGCAATTTCCAAGCAGATGTGGGAATTAACTTCAGATAACCAAAAAATGTAAAATAGCAAAAATATCAGCAAAAATTAAGAAAAGTATTTTTGGGGGGCGCCTGGATGGCATCTGCCTTCAGCTCAGGTCATGATCTCCAGGTCCTGGGATCAAGCCCCACGTTGGGTACCCAGCTGGCCGGAGAGTCTGCTTCTCCCTCTCTCTCTGTTTCTTCCCATGGCTTGTGCTCTCTGTCTCTCTCTCTCTCTCTCTCAAATGAATAAATAAAATCTTAAAAAAAAGAAAAGAAAAGTATTTTTTGGATTCTAATGCCTACATTTCAAACTGGGTATTTGTACTAAATTTTTACATACTGAATTGTACCTCTCCAAGCCTATTAACCCTTTGTTATTTCCCAGTGTGTATAAATGTACTTGATATAGCCTCATTATTGTGAAAATCTGTAACTTCCTGTTTCCCCTGATCTCCAGGAGATTGTTTTATGCTTCTCAACTTAGCATTTTCGATATGCGTGTGCTAGTTCCTTGCTCTTCTCTTGTTCTAGCTATATTGAAGGAAGTTGGTTCCTGCCAGCTCCATTTGCTCGGCTCACTTGCCTACGCCACAAAGAAATTAGGACAATGAAAGATAAAAAGACAAAGTAGGAGCACTGGCAGAAGAAGAGGAGAAACCAAGGTATTTCTCCTCCTCTCTGAATCAGGGAGCTTCTCCCACAGTGGCTGCTTCTCTATGATTCCCATTCCAGGTCCAGCCAGCATCAATGGCTCCAGGACTCTGTTGACCCTAGGGAGGGAGAGGAGAGGCTTCCTGCTATGGCTACTCGCTGGGGTGCCCATCCTACCCCAATTTGGTTTTCCAATCCTTCCAACACCTTTGAACCTAGTTCTTGGTGTTAAATTCCCTCAACTGAACTACCTCACTTGGGCTCTGATTTCTGGTTGGATCCCATCTCATACCCTGAGGTCACAATACCTGGAAAGTGGTTGGGCAAAGAACAAAATAATTATCATCACAGAAGAATTTATGTAGGTACTGCAAGGCTCACATCCCAAAATGTCCAGCAGAGATATAAAATAACTAATGAATGTGTTGTTGAAAATATATAACACAATGGAAACAGTTCTTTAATTTTCTTAAAGCCACTTTCACTTAGTTCTTATCTTCATTCATTAGTAATCTCCCATCAATAGGGAAACCGTGGGGAATGGAGCAGAGTGAACAAAGAATCATGCCCACGCTGAGCCTGAAATAGTTCCAAATAGAGTTGCTTGCACAAAAGAAAGAAAGATGTAATCAGCACCCAGGGTAGGAATCAAGATGCATTTACACCGTTACTGTTAAATAACAATGAAGACCTTGCTAAAGTCCCCTGCAGCTCTTCCCAGACACTCTTTCCCTGCATTAATTTGAACTTCCCATGACACAAAGGCAGTCAAGCTTCATTGGATAGGAGAGTCTAAGACAGTTGTCAGCGACCTAAAGGGCCTGGGGGTGAGCCATCCTTTGAGATAGGTTTTGAAATCAGATTTTGTGCTCCATGCAAGGTTGAGGCAGTGGTTTCATGATCTTGAGCAGGATTTGGTTCATCAGGTCTAGCTCCCAAGCAAATCTGTTTCTGGTTTTGTTGAGATGAAGCCAAACTAGAAGCCCCATAAGGGACTAGTTTTATTCTCCAAGGAGTGATGGGCCATGTGTTAGTTTCCTGGGACTGCTGTAGCAAAGTACACAAACCAGGGGGAGGGGGACATGTACTTAAACAACAGAAATTTCCTGTCTCACAGCTCTGGAGGCTGGAAGTCCAAGACCAAGCTGTGGACAGGGTGGCTCCCTTCTGAGGGCTGTGGGGAAGAATGTGTTCCAGGTCTCTCTCCTCACTTCTGGTGGTTTGCTGGCGATCTTCCATGTTCCTTGGCTTTCAGAAGCATCATCCTGATCTTTTCCTAGCATTCTCCTTGCGTGTGTGTGTCTGTCTCTACCCCAATTTCTCTCTTGTCAGGACAGCAGTCATTTTGGATTAGTGCTTACCCTGATGATCTCATTTTAACTCGATCACCTCTGCACAGACCCTACCTATAAATAAAAAAAGTCACATTCTGAGGTACTAGGGGTTAAGACTTCAGCAAATCTTGTTGAGAGGAACACAGCTCAACCTCTAACTGGTCATTTACACAGATTAGCTCATTGTCTCTTGCTGAAACTTTCTTCCCACACCCACCTACCCATTTCTTTCCACCACAGCCTTCTGGTAGAATTTAGGTCCGGAGCCCATTTGGTAAACTCATTCACATTGAAGTATAATTCAGTAGAATTGTCTTTGTCTATTTATAAAGTGTAACAGTCCAAAAGGATATGAAGCAGCAATAAGAGAGCAATAAAGTTTAATATGCTGTCCCTTCTGGAAATACGTACCTTTTACCAAATCACAAGGATATACCCAGCTTCACTGTAATGTGAACGGTAGCAACACTTGGGGTTATAAGTAAAAACTTGCTAAGCAGCCCTTGGTTTTCATTGTAATTAATATAAGAACAGCATTTTCTATTATTGGCAAAATAAGGTTAGATTCCATGTTGTTGAGAGAATGATATGCCCTCATAATTTCTTACTGAAGATTACTGTAAACTTCTTTAACACTAACAAAAAACATAAACACTGCTGAAGGAACTGTAAACTTGGCAGCTACTGCCACATTATTTATTTCATAAGTGGTACAAGATCTATGAAATTGGCAAGATATTTGAACCACTCAAAGCAGCAGTGGCTTTCTTTTAAGTCGGTGCGCTCCTATAATGCCTCTGCCTCTAGCATTTAAAAGCCATGTTTGTACTGCGATGGAAAATTTATCTTTTTTAGGCTCAAAAATGTGGGATATGATGGCACACTGATCACATTTAAGAAAAACTTAAACTGACACTAAGAACTAAAAAGTAAGATAGGAAAGCTTTATGTGTTGTGCTTTAATATGCAGCTGATTCTTAATTTTCACAGGATCTATATTGTATAGTCTCCACCAACATGGAATTAGCAAGTACTGAGCCGTTGCTCCTAAGGGAAATACAGGGTTAGGTTCCTATGAGGCTCTGGTCACAACATTTTTGTCAACCAAATACATAATCTTATTTTATATGTGCTTCTGTTTAAAGGCACATTCCTTAATATACATTGCTGATTCATGAATATTAAACTCATGGCCAGCAACACTGTAACTCCTGCCTGAATGAAGCTTGCCTAACTGTTTTCTCCTTCAAGCACGTCACAGATTTCTTGCACTTAGGACCAGCAGGCAGCACGTCAGCACTCTGCTTGGGGGCCATTTTAAGCAGCAAAATCATCCGCAAAAAGCACAAAAATGCAAAAAATTAGCAGTAGATAGACCACAAAAGGGATGTTTATTTATAGTATCAGAAGGCAAAGAATCCCCTTGTTGGACCTTAGCTGGGAACATGCACAGTCAGCAACTCAAATTTTGCCGCTCTGTTCATTTCTGGGAATGAGCATGAAAGTGTCATGGGTATTGATTTTGGGGTTACAAAAAAATTTTTATTGAGTAGGAGAATTTCCAAACATGGAAGTCATGAATAGTGAGGTACTTTAATCTGGCTTCCATGACCCATAAGTCAAAAGAAAAAAAAAAAAAAAGGCTCTCTTTGTCTAACAAAATAGGTTATTTACATTTAAGGTTCATATTTGTAACGTGAGACCTTGTAGAGTGGTGTATAATTAATGTTCGAGCCCTACTACTGATTCTCTGAGTGACTTTGGGCAAAAAGGCAGGATTTCTGTGGGCCTCAGCTTCTTATTCATTAGATGATAGGCTTGGACTACAGCTAAAACATGCATACCTATATACATACATATGTTCCTATACATATAAATACAGATACTTTTAAAGCTATCTCAGAATTCTAATACACACAACAATGCTCACCTTTACATGTGTTTACCACCAGGAAAATATACAAGAAATAATACCCTAGATAGATGGAGGGCAGTGATGTGATGGGAGATGTTTCACTGTATTTCTTCTGGTGTTTGAACCATGAAGACATATTAACTCTTTAAAAAATTAAACTGTATAAAGAAGAAAGAGAATAAGAATTGGACTTTTAGAAGAAGGAAGGGGAAAAGGAGGAGAAGAAGCAACAGGGAAGTGGGAGCAGGGGAGGAAGAAGGGCAGGAGGGTCGAAGGAGAACAAAGAGAACTAATAGGTATTTCATAGTCCGTGTAGTAGGCAGCAGATATTTTAAGCTCAGATTACGCTATGACCATTAGATCACAAGGTTTTATTTACATCTCTTTTTATAAATCACATATTTGTTAAGCACTTAACACCAGCAATAGTACTAGATCATTATTCTATTTAAGTTTTTTCTTATGCCTGTGAAGTAGGTATTAGGTTGAATCACAGGAAATTGCTGATTTTTAACAATTTTGACCTACAAAAATGTCTGTTGCTCACATTCAACTAATATGAACATCCTCATTTTAATGATGAGGAACCCAAGTTTCCCAAAAGCCGAGTAACTGCCCAGTGGCACACACAGCTTCAAGAGACTTCTGACCTGAACTGAGATCTGTTCCCACTGAGTAGTGTGTATGAATTGCAGGCCATGAAAATAAATATACAAGAACTGTTTAACTTTCTTTTCCTATATGTGACCTTAAATGCCACCAAGTGGTAGAGATGTGCCATCAGCTAAGTCAGGATTGTCTCCTCTCACCACTTCCCACTCACTCCCTAGAATTGTGCTAGGGAGGTGCCTCAGGCTCAGGGGCCCTGGGGCTCTCCCAGTCATTCCTTCTGCTTTCTGCTCCTTATTGGCGGGGGGATGGAACTCTGGGATCCCATTGCCTTTACCTTAGCCTGGGAGCCTCATGTTCCCTCTGCTCTCGGGCAGGAAGTGTACATCACAGACCACTTTCTCTGAAACCACCACTGGCTTCCTCACTGGCTCTCCTGGATCCAGACCCTTGCTAGTCTCAAAAGGCAGAAAAGTCTGGCTCTGACATATTATATACACAGTCCAAGCCTTGAGTCATTCAAGGCATTGGCCTTGAAATTTCAAAAGCTTAATCTTCTACCTTCACAGACTTAAACTCTTTCCTGCTTAGAGTTTCAAAGTCTATTTTTCTAACTAAAAAAAAAACACCAAAAAACAAAAACAACCCAAAAATCTGTGTTTGCTTCCATTCTTTTCTTGAGGCAATAAAGGCAAAAGAATTAGTAGCCTGAGTCACCTGGGTGGCTTAGTCGTTAAGCATCTGCCTTCAGCTCAGGTCAGGATCCCAGGATGCTGGGATCGAGCCCTGTGTCAGGCTCCCTGCTCCACGGAAAGCCTGCTTCTCCCTCTCCCTCTGCCTGCCGCTCTGCCTATCTGTGCTCTCTCTCTATGTCTCTGTCAAGTAAATAAATAAATAATCTTAAAAAGAAAAAGAATTAGTAGCCTAAAGGGTGAGTGTCAGGGAAGGGATAGGGCTAACAGGAAAGATGGAAAGAATGGATGGGAAAAGAGGAAAACGTAAGTTAATGTTCAAAATACTGTCCTGCCACATACATGTGTTACTCTTCTCTCAACACAACTTCTCAGGTGGTTGTCAAGCATAAGGAGAAGGAGCACCTGGGTGGCTCAGTCGGTTAAGCATCCAACTCTTGATTTCGGCTCAGGTTGTGATCTCAGGGTCCTGAGATCAAGCCCTGCACTGGGCTCTGTGCTGGGCATGGAGCCTACTCAAGATTCTCTCTCTCCCTTGCCTTCTGCCCCTCCCCCTCGGCTCACTCTCTAAATAAATGAAGGAAGAAAGGAAGGAAGGAAGGAATGAGGATGTCTAAGAATTGTCCAAGGAAGTTGCACAGACCCCGCTTTATTTGGAGAATACTAGTCTAGACCCATGGAAATATGGTTATTGTAATTTTCATTTGTGACCATGTCCAGATGAAAACAAGACCTTGCCAATCTGACTAAATAGAAGGGATCTTTTCAGGCAAATGGAACTGAAACTTATTTCCCAACCAAGAGTTGAATAGCAACCTGGCACTGATTGAATAGGAAAGCCCATTGTGGCTACAGCTCTGCGGCCCTTTTGCTTTGCCTGTGAAGCAGTTCTTTCAGATACAGATGGGGTGCTGGGACACCATTTAAGCAAGATTCATGTAAAATGAAATCCATCAACATGACATGACAAATCAGAGAGCAGAATCAAGTAAATGGTACTGCTGTGCTTCATCTAAATTGCAAAAGAGAGGAAGAATGGGGAAAACAGTGTAATTAGAGGCATTTAAACTCTTGTAGAAGGAACAGCAAAACTATACTATATTTGAAATTGTAGTGGGAACTTGAAGTTCTAAGGAGGTAGGGATAGGAATAAAGGAACAAGGAGACACGTAGAATAAAAGGAAGAAAGCACAATGGGCACTCAGACTCAGAAAAGTATTTGATCAGACACCTCAAAGAATCAGAGAAGGAACAGCAAAAAAAACACATTTCTCCTAAGTACAGTGAGAGATGTAAGATTGGAGAGGAAAAGAATGAGAATTGGCGGGGGGAGGGTTTGACAGGGCACGAAGAAATTTAGTGGAAGGATAGTGAATATTTATAAGAGATAAAATAAAAATTGATTTTTTTAAGTAAAAAATATTTTCATGGTACAAAGTCCCTAGGCATGCCATTAATGTTTAATTTAGATTATACAACTTTATCATTCTCACTATGTATTTTTCTAAAAATAGTTTGAAAAGTGCTACCCAACCTTCTTGACCACAGTTCAGAATACAGTTATGGGACCTCATATAGTTCCAGAGAGTTTCTTCTCCTCAAGGTTAATTTCGTTCTCTACCTGCCAAACTGAGAAAAGAAGCATGAGTTGTTTCTTCATCAAGGAGGAACTGTTAAACCTGCTCTAGTTCTTGAAGGAGAGGCAAACATAAGGATGTTTCAAGTTTCTCCTATAAAGGTTTCTCCTTGGGGCACCTGGGTGGCTCAGTTGCTTAAGCGTCTGCCTTTGGCTCTGATCATGATCCCTGAGTCCTAGGATCGAGCCCCACATCAGGCTCTCTGCTCAGGGGAAGCCTGCTTCTCCCTCTGCCCCTTACCCCGCTCATGCTTGTTCTCTCATGCGCTTGCACGCTCTCTCTCTCAAATAAATAGAATCTTTAAAAAATACATAAATAAAGGTTTCTCCTTGCACAAAGGATCTCTCACAATTGTGGGTTGCTTTATGCTCTTAGAGCACTTGCAGATGACTGACTTCATTTGAATTTTGGTGAATTCTATCATAAAGGGCATTTTCCATATCATGTGTTTTTACATACTGCTTTTCACTATCAAAACCAATAAAACAGGGGTGCCTGGGTGGCTCAGTCATTAAGCATCTGCCTTCAGCTCAGGTCATGATCCCAGCGTCCTGGGATCAAGCCCCACATCGGGCTCCCTGCTCGGTGGGAAGCCTGCTTCTCCCTCTCCCGCTCCCCCTGCTTGTGTTCCCTCTCTTGCTGTGTCTCTCTGTCAAATAAATTAAAAAATCTTAAAAAAGAAAAACAATAAAACACTAGACCTGGTTAATTCATTAGTTTCTTATACCCTAAATACTCTCAACCTTTCTTTGTTTTCACTCAGTTTTGCCTTTTTCTTTCCTTCTGATTAGAGAGTTCTTATGCCCCTGGTCGGTTCTGTTGATGCTCTAAATTTCTAGTCTTTCACTTGGCAAAGTAACACAAAACCCAGAAAACCTAGAAAAAGTTCACAATGGGATAGATATCTGGCCCCCTAATACTATAGTCAACTGCCCGGCACTTCATTGGTATTGTGAGAGCCACTGCGGCCATTTGAGGTAGTCAAAGGGCATCAGAGGCTATCAACCAAAGTTTTAAAGCCAGGCTAGACCTGACTTTGAACCCTGGATTTACCACTCAATAGCTATATGGCATCCTACATAAAGTGGTGATATCAACTTGCTACCATTTATAAAGTTTCTTTTTTTTAAGATTTTTTTAATTTTTCATTTGACAGAGAGAGGGAGAGAGGGAGTACAAGCAGGGGGAGTGGCACGCAGAGGCAGAGGGAGAGGGAGAAGCAGGCTCCCCACCCAGCAGGGAGCCCAATGTGGGGCTTGACTCCCGGAACCCTGGGATCATGACCTGAGCTGAAGGCAGACGCTTAACCGACTGAGCCACCCAGGCGCCCCTCATTTATAAAGTTTCTAAGTGCACTACAGTTCCTGCCACATAATAGACATTGAATGAATATTCATTCCTCTCCCTTACCTCATAGAAGGACTGTTGAAGTGCTGAGTCACACACAGTTTACGTGACAAGCGCTGGGGCTTGATCTCCCTGCCAGAAATAGAGGTGGAAACTCTACCCTCAAACCCCAGGGTAATTGTGTGTGCTGCTGAACTCTGACCAGTCCACCAAGCTTGCCGAAACCAGGGCATCTGCTGACACCCAAGTGAATGACATAATCTCCCTTGCGCAGGTCACGAGGCACCTGGATCCCATAATCCCAAAATAGCCCAAATGCATACTGTATTCCAAAGAAGACCATCCTAATTAGCCCTGTAAGTACACAACAACAAATGCAGATATCACCAGCCAAACAACATGACTCAAACCTTTTAATTTGTTAATATGGGACAGACAAGTTTTAAGAGTTTTGGCTTTAAAAAACCTACCCCCTGGGGCACCTGGATGGCTTAGTCAGTTAGGAGTTCTGGGATCAAGCCCTGCTTCGGGATCCCTGCTCAGCGAGGAGTCGGCTTCTCTCTCTGCCCCTCACCCCACTCGTGCTCTCTCTCTCTCTCTCTCTCACTCTCTCAAATAAATAAATAACATCTTACAAAAAAAAAAAAAAAAGACCTACCCCCATTCTCCTTTCCTAAATCTCATCTATGAGGGGCTCCTAGACCTCTGCCTCCTGTCTAGATCAAGTTCCCTGCTTTCCCACTTCAGCACTTAATCTTAGGTCTCTAAAGTCTTATTATTATTATTATTATTACTTTTTAAACAGCACATAAGAAAAATTAGTGTCAGCCTTTGTGGAAAAGACTTGGCCTTTCTTCCTCTATAGAAGAAAGTAAAAGCAAGCCCCTGTGAACGTAACGGGACAGATGTTGATTCTCCGCACAAAGAAGAGAACCACACTGAGGGAACTGGACTGGAAGGTAGGAAGAAGGTGCTTTGACAGTACAACTGATGTCGGAGACAGAGAGTGGCTAGGTTTCCGTGAGGACACAGGGTACGTCTACTGGCCAAATACTGCACTAGCTGCCACAGATGTGAAGATGAATGGAACACGGCCCTCGTCCTAAGGACTTCAAAGCCTAGTGGAGGATGACAAATGAAGCACATAGGACAACACATCATGATTGCGACGGATACTAAGAAAGACTGAAAGTGAAAGTATTCTAGGTCATAGAGGGGAGCAGCCAACTGTGATGGGGGAGGGATGAGGGTGGAACAGGACACCTCACACAAAGGGTAGTCCTGATACTAATTAGGTTCACCGTGTTGGTTCTAGCCAGCCGTTACTTTTGTGAAAACGAGAAAAATTACAGCTTACGGACATTTCTGGTCTGTTCTAATTCTTTTATCTTTTCTTAATGATCTTTTCACTTTATCCATAAATTTATATTTTACAAATATATATGTGTGTCTGTGTGTGCATTATATACATGTGTGTGTTTGTATGGATATGTATGCATGTGTTTGTACATAGATATATTAGAAATATTGTGCTTTCTTTTATGACTCTTGGTTCTATTTCTCTAGCCTATGTTAAAAGTGTTTAAATATGCTTGAAGCTATGCTTCTCCATTGTAGATACTAATGGTAACTTCTAAATAAGTTGAAATTGGAGTCAGTATGCATATATATATGTACATGTACCCCTATTAACACTAATCCCCCAAAATACCTACTTTCTTTCTTCCTTTCTTCCTTCATTCTTTCCTTTCTTTCTTCTTTCTTTTCTTTCCTTTCTTTCTTTCTTTCTTCCTTTCCTTCTTCCTTCCTTCCTTTCTCTTTCTTTCTCTCTCTTTCTCTCTTTCTTTCTCTTTCTTTCTAAAACTTGCATCTTTGTTGTCTCTTCTGTGTTTTCTTCACCATGTTTGTTGTCAGCATCAAACAGCCTGTAACTCGGCAACATTAAAAGAAACACCTGGAGAAGCTCAGCATTGTGGGCTTAGCATGCAGCCTCTGTTCCTGCTTTCACACCTCCACAGACACTGCAACTTCCAGATAGGTGTGCACTTTGGAAAGCGCTGCTGTCTTTATTGTGAGAAGCCCTATGTCCTGCATTGCTCTCTTGATAGCTCCAAGAGTATTTTCCGTTAACAGTAGATTTGCTGGAGCTCTCAGCTTTGACCTGTTGAAAGCCGTTCCTGAGTCACACTGATCTAAGGAGAAGGCATTTATCACGTTCATATGTTCATAGGAAGAGAGCCTGAAGTAGTGTGACCTGATAAATATTCCTTAACTGGACCGAAGACTACTTTCTGTGCAGCTCAGGAAGGACAAAGACTACTTTCTGTGCAGCTCAGGAAGGACGAAGACTGCTTTCTGTGCAGCTCAGGAAGCCCCCTCTGTAGCTGCTGCTACTTCATTCCATAAGCACCCCTGGGGAGTGGAGCAGCCTGCGTTGAAGCTTACCTCACATCTCCCTAATCTATAGGCCACAAAAGCACTTTGCAAACTCTAATGCATTGCACAAATGTAGAGTATTGTTGCAATTATGTTAGAAACAGCAGCGCATTAAAGACTGAAATCTTCCTTCGTAGATCACACCTACTCCTCATTCCTTTATCATCATTTACGTGAACTGCCTTGAACTAAGTTACCTTGTTGTTCCTTGGAGTCCTTAAGAGCCTACCTATGTGACTGCAGAGGACCCAAAGGAGACTTCAACTTTTCAGGGGTATTTCTTTATTTAAAAAAAATGATGAACTTTAATTTTGGATACATTGTTTTCCTATCATCTGTGGGTTTGTTTTTTTTTTCTGCACTAAAAATATCTTCAACTTAAAAGAAAATTAAAAATACCCCCAAGCACAACTGCATATGTGCTAAAACATACACAATTAATGTCCAAGGAGCAGGCACCCAATTCTGCTGAATCAACTGGCTTCTAACTCTCCCACATTTACCTTTTTCCCTCTAAAAATGCTCCTTCCCTAATTTTTCTTAGTATCTCCTCCCCTATTTATGGTGAGAATACCCGCCGTGCTTACAGGAGCATATTTATAATAGGCAACTGAAAATGATAGGTACTAGATGCAGACATTAAAAAAACTAAGCTGGGATGCCTGGCTGGCTCAGTCATTGGAAGATGTGACTCTTAATCTCGGGGTCGTGAACTCAAGCCCCACACTGGGCCTAGAGCCTACTTAAAAAAAAAATAAAATAAAATAAAATAAAATATTAAATAAATGTTAAAAAAAGAAGAGTAAATCTAATAACAAACTGTGTTAATATAAACGTGAAATTTTAATAGTGGCATACTGAATTGTGTATTATACTATGATTAAAACCAGGTAAATATTGTATACATACTGTGTGTGTGTGTGTGTGTGTGTGTGTGTGTGTGTGTGTGTGTAGAGGGGGTTGTATAAAATTATGAAGGAATCTGAAGAAACATACGATCACTATATAGTAATATGGCAATTATGGGTGGCTTTTAAAAAATCCCTTGTAGGGGCACCTGGACGGCTCAGTCGGTTAAGCATCTGACTCTTGATTTTGGCTCAGATCATGATCTCAGGGTCATGATCTCAGAGTCCTGAGATTGAGCCCCCCGTGGAGCCCTGCACTCTTTTTGGACTCCTCACTGGCCAGCCAGACAGCAGGAAGTCTGCTTGAGAGTCTATCTCCCTCTCCCGCTGCCCCTCCCCCAACAGAAATAAATCTTTAAAAAAATTCCTTGTAACAATTTTAAGTCTGTTTAGTAATAAAGAAAAACAAATGTCCTTACATTTATATCTTTATGGCATTGAGTTTTCCTTTGCCTCCCCTTCTTTTAACTTTGAACTTCCTTTTGTGACAGTCACTTCTGCTTCTCTGGCATGTGCTCAAATGTTCAAATGCTAGATGGTAGGCTTCTTCTGTTACACATTCTAGCTCTACTGGATGGCTTCTTCTGTGTAAGCTGAAAATGGGGTCAGTACACAGATCCCTGGCCCTTCCTTAAATTTCATTTCTCTGAAGTGTGATCCGTACTGTTACGCACCACAAAGATCAGCCTTGCCTCGTGTTCTCTGACACTCTCTTGCTACCCACCCTGTGTGTGCAGTGAGGAGACTCTGCTAGGGAATGTCCTCTTTAATCTCAGCCCTTCATTTCTTTCCTGGGTGGCCCAATCTTAAATCTGTATTGGTGCAAAATTAAAAATCACTTTCCTGATTCGTTCCTTTGGCCTATCCCATAATCCCTCTTAAGTCATCAAGCTATTACTTTTTACTCTTTTACGGTATACTTTGTCCCTTGTGAGTCATGCTCTGGGAACTTTCTGCTTGCTTAGAGATAAGATTTGACCAAAAATCTGAGAATTTAGAACTACTTGTACTTCCCAATTCCCAGTAGCTTCCATGTTACTTTTGCAAATGTCATTGTTAATATATAATCTCTATATGTATATAATATATATGGATGCCAAAGTATGTGTCAAAAATATAAAATCATGCATTAGAATGATATACATTGAATTAACAAGAGGGATTTTGATATAATGACAAACACGGACATGGAAGAGAAATACCGGCAGTCATTAGCATAGGGGCCCTCAATGGATTGGTAACACTTTCTTTTTTTTAAAAAAGTGGAAGAAACTATGTCACAATGTTAAGATCTGATAAAGCTGAAAAGTGGATCTATATTCTCTGTATCCAAGTGTGTGTTCCCACATTAGTCTCTATTATTGCCTACATGCATGAAATATTTCACAATTTTAAAAATGTCATTGTTAAAACTTTTTATTCCATTGTGCTGGTCATTTAAACTTCTTTATTGATATGTTACAGAAAACATCAGTAAGAGAATTTTGGAAGAGGAGGGAACCCATACAAAATAGAGAGTTGAGAGATGTAGGTTATAGTTAATGGATCAGGAAACAAAGTTACATATGTTGAGAAAGGTACAAAGAGGAAGTAAAGTAAGTGCATTACCTATAATTACACTAGAGGAATTAAAAATAGTGAGGCAGTCATATTGTGGGGGAGGGTGTAAGTGACTAAGCACTCATCTATCAGAATGGGAAGGAAACCCACAGATAAAGTCTGTCTGATAAATGAAGAAGTGGCAATTGGACCATATTACTGAGAGATAGGGAAGTAATCATGCAGAAGAATTAAGAGCATTGTTAGAAAGTTAAACTTGGTTGCTTCTTTCAAGTCTGGGTCTAGGGTTTGGGTGGAAAGTAAAGGGGTGGGGCAGGGCTGGGATGTAGCAGCAAAGCATTCTGACCTTTTGCAATAAGCTCTTCAGCACCATTGATTTTTTTGTAAATGTGCACATGTACTGCTTTGATTTAAAAGATAGCACAATGTTAAGACCATTGAACCCAAGAAAATGTCCCTCCCTTCAGTCATCTGATCAAGTTAGTATTTACTTCTTAAGCTATTTTGCCTGCTTGCTGATAAATTATTTACATCTTCATCCTTTAATTGGTATCCTAGAATGATCCTGTTTTTCTTTCTCTGTTTCTTTTCTTTCTTTTAAAAGAATTTGTACCCTCTGCAAACATTTTAGCAATGGTTTCTCTCTACAAAAATTTAAAAACTATTTATCCATTTATGGAAAGCTTGTTTCTGATAAACTATTAAGTGAAATAAGGAGGTCACCTCCAATTCAACTGGCTTAAAACATGCCTATGACAAACACAAAGAGGCAGAAAGTAGAACCCAGAGCTGGAGGCATGGGGATAGAGAGTAACCGCTAATGGGCTTTTGAAAAGGGTGGGGTGACGAAAATATTTCAGACTTAGTGGTGATGGTTGCACGTCTTTGCGAATACACTAAAAGGACTGAATTGCACACTTTACAGGAGTTAATTTTATGGTACATGAAATATATCTCAAAAAAATATGCCTATGAAAAAATACTACCAGGGCATAAACTAGAATGATAGTCATGCAATATGTAGGGAATATTTTTTCTTTTACTTCCCTTAAGCTTTAGTAATGTGACATCACCTTCATAATTTCAGAAATATTTTAAAGTAACATCATTAACATCAGTGTGTGGTATCATCTCCTTGTGTCTAACTTTTCCTCCTAATTCACTGATACTTTTTGTTTTTTCGTGCACTCTTATGTGCATAATTATTTGCATTTTAATCTATTTTCTTTATAGCTTGGCATTTGGTGTTACTCTCATTCTTGTTTGACTTTTTCTTTGTCTTTTTATCACCTTGATGCTGCCAAATCTTTACTTGTAATTTACTTTTTCTGCTCTTTTCTTCACTCACTGTAACACTTTGCTTTGCTACTTTTCTTGAGAGCTCTCCCTGACATACATATAAATGCTTTAACCAAACTGTGACTTTGTGAAAGAGGAGCTAGACTTTCCTGCCTTGAATCATTCCTCAGTCCAGTCAAAGCTGGCAGGTAATCTGGAGGAAGGGGGAAAGGAGAACAAGGAAAGTAAGAGGAGAAGAAATACATTTATTGAGCCCCTTCCATCTGCCAGGCTCTGTACATGCATTTTCTCAATCCTCCCTCAAGCTGGGGAGGCACTGTTACCCTCTCCTTTTCAATGCGGATCTGTGACTCAGATCACTTAAGCAACTTGCTCAAGGTCATGCAGCTGGTAAATAGCAGAGGCAAGTGTCAGATCCAGTTCTGCCTCCGTTCAAAACCAGCACTCTCTTGCCCTACACCTTCTTGTTGGGTTAGGTCAGTTCTATTGAGACATATTGCCAAGATGGCCTCCAACGGTTGTACCAACTTATACTAATGATCAGTGAATTTTCATGTTTATTGGCCACGTATATATTTACCATTAGTAGATTTTCTGATGTATGTTAGCCATTTACATAATTTCCTCTCTGAATGTCCTCTGCTTATTCCCTTTTCCTGCTCTCCTACCATGTTATACATTATTTATAATTCTTATTGATTCATAGCACTCGATCTCTATCATGGCTAAGGATTCTTTATTTTCTATGCTATAACTGTGATTTCCTAGATTGTCATTCACTTCCCAATTTTGTTTATAGTACTTTTAAATATAAATTATAAAACATATAAGTGTTCACGTTTTACCTGGTCTTCTTTAAAGTTACATGTTTAATATTACTCCAAAAAATGATTTTACCACCCTAAGGTTATAAAAACATTTCTGTAGATTTTGTTTTTAGTAGTTTTATAATTTTTTCTTTTATTAAAAAGTGTTCAGGTCCTTAAACTATCTGGAATTAAGCATATGATATGAGAGGAAATGAACATTACTCTTTGTCCTAAACAATAATCAGGTGTCCCAAATCAGTTCATTCCACTTTATATACTGAATTTGTATGCCCCCTTTATGGAATTCTAAATGCATACACACAGCATACATATACTAAATTGAGATACACACACACACACACACACACACACACACACACACACACATCTATCTCTAAATTTTCTAGTCCATTCCATTGATTTTCTGCCTATTCTTTTTTTTTTTATACTTTTCCAATGAGTATTTATTATTAGTTAAGCCATGATTCAGAATCCCAGGGTGGGGATCACCATGCACCCAGGTCCCCCTTCACCTCCCTGGGAGAAGGAGGGAGGACAGAGGAGAGGTGAGTGAAGCCAGTTTAGATCTTCCCAGGAAATGTGCCTTCTGCCCACCGGTCGTCCCAGGTTGATACCCAGGATATGGGGCAGAGGGACTTCTACACACAACGGTACCATTCGCACATGGAGACATCACCCCCTTTAGCAGTCATTGCCTTCTCACAGCGGTGGAAGTCCAGGTAGTTCTGCCAGCAGTTCCTGGTCTGGTACTGGTTGGGGAAGCGGCTGTCAAAAGGGTCAGTCTGGTAGTTCTTGATTTTGGTCTTGATGTCTTCTGCCATGGTGCTGATTCTAAACACACCACAGCAGCACCTCTGCCTATTCTTAAACCAGTAGCATGCTGTTAATTTTTGAAATTCAGTAGAACAAATCCTATCCTCTTACAATATCTTTTAAAATAATAAAGAAGCCCCCCAAAATCGCATGAATAAATAAGTAAATAAGTAAATAAATAAATATTGCACCCAAAGATGCTAAATGACTTGCTCAAATGCATGTATCATTAGAGATAGAGTTCAGAGAGCACTCTGTGTCTTGAGTTTGAGTCATTTATCCATTTATTTAACACATTTTTCCTGAGCATTAACTATATGCTAGAAGTTGTAACTTCTGAGAAGCCAGCAGTGAAGGAAACAAACAAAAAAATCTATGCCCTCATGGTGTTAATACATATTCAACATTATTATTCATTCTCAAATAGATATATCCTCCTTATACCTCTGCTAAGTTTCCCAATTTTTGCGAAATACATCTTAGTTATTATTTCAGCATTACTAAAGGAGTTAGTCTTGCACTTTATATTTCATAGCCTCTTTTTCTTGCATATAAAAATTTTCAAACTCTACAGTTTCACTTCTTTTCGTTTTTTAATGCAAAGTAATAATCCCTTCTATATCCAAGTTTGGTTTCTAAAAACCTCTTTGTAGAGAGCTCATTGTTAAGGAGCTTAAGGCTTTGTGAGGAAAAAGGCTTTGTGAGGAAATCAGGTCATAATTAAACTAGAAAAAAATACATATTTTCCTTAAAAATATATTAAAATAAAATAATACATCTAGCATGTATTACACATCTGAAGTTAGTAATTAATTTCCCTTCACCATTTTTTGCTTTGGGGGACCTTTCCAGAACTTCTCTTTTATGAAATTTCAGCAAGATGCATACTATTTTATTTTATAGCACATGATATTCATGATGAGTCTTTTCCCTATTAGTTTTGATCCCTACATTTTAAATTTTATCACTTGGAGTAATTGGCTCCCACTCTCTAGTCCCAAAATGACCCTAAAGAAAGTCACTCAACAGTAGTTGAATAGAATTATACATATTTGGGATCTGAAGTTGTACAGATCTGGATTCAGAATCAGCTTTGCCTCAGAATCACTGTGTGACCTTGGGCAAGTGAGGTAACCTCTCCGAGTTAGGTTTCTCCATCTATAAATTGGTGAGAATAATAACAGTGCTTCATAGATTGAGAAAATTAAATAAGCTGAATATATAAAGTTAACAGTGTTTTTCACATGACACATGTTAAATAAATGTTAGCCAATGTTTTTATTGAGATGGTTGTCAATATCATTACACTACAAAAAATAATGGTTCATTTGGGTGATAGAAGCAGGGGTATCTTTTTTTAAATTTAATTTTATTATATTATGTTTGACACCATACATTACATCATTAGTTTTTGATGTAGTGTTCCATGATTCATTGTTTGTGTATTACACCCAGTGCTCCATTCAATACATGCCCTCCTTAATACCCATTATAAGGCAACCCATCCCCACACACCCCTCCCCTCTAAAACCCTCAGTTTGTTTCTCAGAGTCCATAGTCTCTCATGGTTCATCTCCCCCTCTGATTCCCCCTGTTCATTTTTCCCTTCCTACTGTCTTCTTTTTTTTTAACATATAATGTATTATTTGTTTCAGAGGTACAGGTCTGTGATTCATCAGTCTTACACAATTCACAGCACTCACCATAGCACATACCCTCCCCAATGTTCATCACCCAGCCACCCCATCCCTCCCACCCCCACTACTCCAGTAACCCACAGTTAAGAATTCCTCATATCAGTGAGATCATATGATATTTGTCTTTCTCTGATTGACTTATTTTGCTTAGCATAATATACTCTAGTTCTATCCACATTGTTGCAAATGGCAAGATTTCATTGTGTTTTATGATGGCTGCATAATATTCCATTGTGTATATATACCACATCTTTATCCATTCATCTGTTGGTGGACATCTTGGCTCTTTCCGTAGTTTGGCTATTGTGGACATTGCTGCTATAAACATTGGGGTGCACGTACCCCTTTGGATCACTATGTTTGTATCTTTGGGGTAAATACCCAGTAGTGCAATTGCTGGGTCGTAGGGTAGCTCTATTTTCAACTTTTTGAGGAACCTCCATACTGTTTTCCAGAGTGGCTGCACCAGCTTGCATTCCCACCAACAGTGTAGGAGGGTTCCCCTTTCTCCGCATCCCCGCCAACATCTGTCGTTTCTTGACTTGTTGATTTTAGCCATTCTGACTGGTGTGAGGTGGTATCTCGTTCAGTTTTGATTTGGATTTCCCTGATGCTGAGTGATGTTGAGCACTTTTTCATGTGTCTGTTGGCCATTTGGATGTCTTCTTTGGAAAAATATCTGTTCATGTCTTCTGCCCATTTCTTGATTGGATTATTTGTTCTTTGGGTGTTGAGTTTGATAAGTTCTTTATAGATTTTGGATACTAGCCCTTTATCTGATATGCCATTTGCAAATATCTTCTCCCATTCTGTTGGTTGTCTTTTGGTTTTGTTGACTGTTTTCCTTGAAGCAGGGGTATCTTGAGGATATTCATAGAAGTAAAGGCTCTAAGAACCGCCTGGGAATTCAGGGGAAGCAATGGGGTTAGACCTCATGGATATTGGCAGTCATTCATGCACTAGAGGCATCCTGGGAAGAGTCGCTGACCTGGGTCATCTTGGCAAGCTCAGGGATCCCATAACCACCATGACTCAGCAGCCCTCCATCTTCACCACTCCATTTCTATTCCTACTCACCAATTTCTCAACTCCCCTGTGAAGACCTTTTGATTTCAGCTTACCCTGGTTTCCGCTTGTTCATAAGTGTGCTTGCTCACCTTTTCTAATAATGCAAAGCTTCAACTTATTCGCAACTCATCAGTTCCAGGTCAGATTTCTAGGAGCTAGAGTTCGCTTGATCTGATGATATCCCTCTTTGCATACATGTTCTATGCCAAACCATCTCATAGGCCTTCGACACATCTAAAAATTGTTTGGGGGCAAACACTGAGGTGGGAGAACTGGAGGTTGAGGGATTAGGCAGGGGTTGGATCAGTCATGTGGTATGGAATATGCCTACGTTCCCAGTAGGAGTCACAGGCTTTGTGATTCTCCCAAAGAGTTGTGTGGTGACTCGCTTCTCGCTTCTCCATAGCTATACTTTGAGTAAATTATATCTAATCTATTCAACATAGCCAAAAAGTAATCTTTCTTCCATCTGAAGGAAGTAATTAATTTCCCTTTTCCATTAGTTGTTTTATTATTTAGGTTGGTTTCCAACTTGATATAAAATGGGGAAATTTTTTTAACGATTTTATTTATTTATTTGAGAGAGAGAGAATGAGAGATAGAGAGCACGAGAGGAAAGAGGGTCAGAGGGAGAAACAGACTCCCTGCTGAGCAGGGAGCCCGATGTGGGACTCAATCCTGGGACTCCAGGATCATGACCTGAGCCGAAGGCAGTCGCTTAACCAACTGAGCCACCCAGGTGCCCCTAAAATGGGGAAAGTTTTAACTCAGAGGATCCAGTCAAGGATTAAAAAGTAGATGCCCAAACCCAGTCTGTCCTCCTATATTACTTTGTTTCTTATTTTAAAATTATTCCCTGGGGGCACTTGGGTGGCTCAGTTGGTTAAGTGTCTGACTCTTGAGTTCAGCTCAGGTCATGATCTCAGGGTCCTCGGATAGAGCCCCACATTGGGCTCTGTGCTCAGCATTGGAGTCTTGGGATTCTCTCCCTCTGCCCTTCACCTGCTTGCACTCTTTCTCTCTCTCTAAAATAAATAAATAAATCTTTTAAAAAAATAAAATCATTCCCTGTTTCTTTCCTTTCTGACCTCCAGTAACTCTAAATTTGAGGGCTCTATTGTTATTTCAATGACCTGTTTCTGGTTTATATAATGCTTGGCCCATATGTGTATGGTTTATTTTTAGCTCCTCTAGGCTTACTTTGAACTCCTTTTACTTCCTTAGATTCTCAATGTTTTACTTCCTTAATCTCAGGACTCATGTTACTTCCTCTTCCTCTATTCTCCTGTCTTCAATAGCTTAGGCACTCTCCACAGGGCTTCTCATCTCCTTTGGGCTTCACCTCCATGGATTTCCATGGAACCCCTTTCCTCCTACTTCTTCCTGCCTCTGTCATTGAGTTCATAAAGTTTTCTCCTCCATTGACTCAAAACAAAGGTATCTCTGCTGGAGTACATAATCTTGCTACTCTTTCCTCAGCAAAGGTTCATCTTGGCAATCACTGTCCATTTTTTTTATGCGTTTAATTTTATCTCCACCATTTCCTGAAATTCGTCTTGTTTTTATCTAGACTCTTCTGCTTCTGCTTCTTTATCTCCTATTTCTCTTATGGAATCAGTTAATTCCCTGGCATTCAAAGGGCAAGTGATACCAAACATTGCCTGCATTAATTTTCTAGAGCTGCTATAATAAAGTACCATGACTGTGTGACTTCAACAGAAATTTATTTTCTCGTAGTTCTGGGGGTTGGAAATCCAATAACAAGATTGGTTTCTTCTGAGACCTCTCCCTGGTTTGTAGATGACCTCCTTCTCCCTGCATCCTCACATGGTCTTCCCCTCTGTGTGTCTATGTCCTAATTTCCTTTTTTTATAGGGACAACAGTTATATGGGATCATGGCCCACCCTAATGACCTCATTTGGATATTACCCTTTTAAAGACCCCATCTTCAAATACTATAATATTCTGAGGTACTGGAGGGTTAGCACTTCAACATATGAAAATTTGGGGGAGGGCGACATAATTCAGCCCTTAACAGTGCCTATTCTTTAAAATACAGATCAACATTTTTCTCCTCCTCCATGAAGTTTTCTGACCCCAAAAGCCCACAGTGACATGGTCCTTCTAGAACTTCTGTGGAAGTTATTATCCCCTACCATCCATCTGGTAATCAGTCATGAGCTCTCTTGTAACATCTCTTGTTTTGCCATATTAAGTTATTAGGTATGATTTGTGTTGGTAATTTCTTATGTTCTATTTCCTAAATAGGGTAAATGAAGATGAACCATACCTCTCACTCTCTGAATCACCATGAAATCAGGGCCAGTACTTTGCATGTCATTTGTTCTCAATAAGTAAGTTTGACAATTTTCATCAATATTCTCCCACTTTAGATTCTTCTAAATTCAAACACCTTAAAGCTTGTCATTAATTAATTATTTTCAGTCAACTAAAAATATGTTTTCTTTGAGAAGGGGCCCTGTTTGCCCAAATTAGCCAGAACCCCATCAGGTAGGACAGGACAGTGATGAAACATGGTTGGGGCTGGTTCTATAGGGTTCAAAAACAACTGAGATTATTGGTAAGGTCGGGATGGGGTCAGTTCAGGACAAGGTCCTTAATAAGACCGTGGTCAGAGCATGGGTATTGGGGGTCCATTTGATTGGCGAGGTGAGTATGGAACAAAGGACACGCCCAAGTTGCAAGTCAGGCTTTTGTTAGTGAAACAAGAAGAAAGCATTGCTAAGGGAACAGCACCGAGGGGGGTGGGTGTTGAGAGAGAAACGCTGTCTCAATGCTCAAGTGCTTAAGAATCCCTTCAATGACAGGCCACACAGTTGGAACAATGACCCATGTATAAGATGTCATCTTTCTAGATGGCCCAATGAGTGTGGCCTTTCAGAGATCCTCAGTTTCTATCTCACTGGAGTCTTGTTCTACTGGTGCCTCATTTCCCCCCCACCAAATGGCCCCCAAAGACCAGAGGGCTTGAGGCCTTTTCCCATCAGGCCACATCGGCATCACTAACCATGCTCGCTCTGCAAGCAACATGTAACGTCTTTCCCAACAGAACCCTTGATCCTTGTGGCCTTTCTTTCTCAAATCTCGTCATCCAAAACCATTTCTAATGTTTTTAAGTTTATTAAGCATTTACTAAATGTTAAGCGTTATGATAAATACTTTAGAAGCATCTTTTCTTTTTCTTTTTTAAGATTTTATTTATTTATTTGACAGAGAGAGACACAGCAAGAGAGGGAACACAAGCAGGTGGAGTGGGAGAGGGAGAAGCAGGCTTCCTGCGGAGCAGGGAGCCCGATGCAGAGCTCGATCCCAGGACCCTGGGATCATGACCTGAGCCGAAGGCAGACACTTAATGGCTGAGCCACCCAGGCGCCCCTAGAAGCATCTTTTCATTACAACCCTCTGAGATAGTATATTGGTTTTCTATTGCTAATATTCTATAATAAGTCATCACAAAACTAGTTGCTTAAAATGACATTAATTTATTCTCTCACAGTTTCTGTGCGTCAGGAGTCCAGGTACAAGTTAGCTGGGTCCTCTGTTGAGGGTCTCACAGGCTTAAACAAGGTGTCCTCTGGGGCTGTGAACTCATCTGGGGCTCTGGTCCTTTTCCAAGTTCACTGGTTTTTGGCAGAGTTCATTCCTTGCAGCAAGGTGACCAAGGTCCTGGTTTTCTTACTAGCTCCCAGCAGGGGATTACTTTCAGCTCCAAGTGGCCACCCTCAGATTCCTGCCATGTGGCTTCTCTTCTCATGAGTTGTTTGATTTCTTCTACGGCAGTAGGAGAGTCTCTCTGAGGCTTTACCTTCTTCTAAAAGCTATCTGATAGGTCAGACTCACCTAGGATTATCTCTCTTTGATTAACTCTAAGGCAACTGATTAATAACCTACTTGCAGGAGTGATATTTCATCATATTCACTGGTGCCACCCCATACTTGCAGGGGAGGGGCATGCACACCACAGGGCAGAAATCTTGAGGCCGTCTTAGAATGCTGCCCACCACGTGGAGGTACCACTGTGACACCCCAGATTACGGATGCAAAGCATAGTCACACAGCTTGTAAGTGGCAGAACTGTAAAATTCCAGGCATTTGGATTCCCAAACCACTGAAACCAGTGTATGAGGCCATTTTTATTAGCTTGACTTCTGCCTGCAACATTGTGCTTATCCCTATTTCTGCCTGTAATATTGCATTTGTTCTGTCCACGTCCAACATCATTCTCATGTCTCTCATAAAGTCTTTTTGATTAACCAAGCTTGATGTTGACCACAACTAACCATCACATCTCTCATACATTTTCAAAACCATCTGTCAGTTAAATATTTACAGGACACACTAAGTATCAAGAACTAATGTTCTGTGTTTATGCTAGAAACATATTGACTATTTTCTATAACTGACCAGTGTTTATCAAACTTAGCCTAAAGAACACTTTATCCCTAGGCATAGTTAGAAATAAAAAAAAATAAAAGATTTGTTTCCACCCCTCAAAAAAAACCTACAACAAATGATGTGCCCTTTGCCCAAGAGATAAACTATACTAGAAACAGTGAAGTGTCTTTTGGGAGTTGGACCAACACCTTGTAGTATCAATGTAACTAAAAACTCTAATTCAAGCTAAATGTGTGCAGGAAAGTTGGTCCAAGAGTCTTGCTTTCTAATGCAGTGGTTCTCAAATTTGAGTACATTGGAATCAACTGAAGGCTTATTAAAATATAGATTTCTGAGCTCCCTCCCCAGAGTTTCTGTTTAGCAGGTCAGTAGCAGGGCCTGTGGGTTTGTGTTCCTAACAAGTTACCAGTTGGGTCTGGGGGCCACACTGAGAAACACTATTCTGGAGGGGAGAACAAATAGACAGAAACTATAGAATAGCTAGTTTTAGCCAAAGATTTAGAGGAATCCTTTTTTAAAGCCATTGTTACTCTCCAACAAAGGACAGGCTCTTTAGTGAAAAAGGGAACTTTCCATGAGTAGAAATAAGCAGAGAGAGCACCTGGGTGGCTTAGTTGGTTAAGCCTCTGCCTTCTGCTCAGGTCATGATTGAGTACAGCATCAGGCTCCCTGCGTGCTTTCTCTCACTCTCTCTTTCAAATAAATAAAATCTTAAAAGAAAAAAAAAAAGAAAGGCAAATATTGGATGATTGCTCAGAGGGGAAATGGTAACTGATCACTCTAATAAGGAGTGGTGTCCTGGGTCCAATCCATGAAGCCCGGGTTGACCTGGGGGAATTGGTAGGGCAGAGGGAGGGGGAGATGGGATTTTGCCAGGACACAGCATCCGAAAGAGAAGCCGAAGTGCTGAATCAAATGAGCTTGGCACTATCTGGAAGAGCATTTTAACTCACCAACAAGAATGAGAAATTAGAGCAGTAACTAGGAAGCAAATATTAGACCAAGCAAGGAATACCAGACCTACATCATTCTAGAAAGCATTATGTGGCTTATAACTGAGGGGTAGGTAGAAATGAAAAATCAAAGCAGAAGGAGGGGAACAAGGCATTTCAGGATGATAATCCACAAATGCTCGGCATCCCAAAGGGTGGCCCTATTGTACAAGTCTAGTCAAATATTTCCAGACTGGGACAATGGGTGGAAGATTGATTGGGGGGGCAAAGAGCAATCACTGCACAGAGCGGAGTTGTGCTGGGATTGCTCCTCAAACCCAACTGAGCACCAGTCACCAAGGGGAACTTTTAACAATACCAGATCTCAGAGTCCCAGTGAGTTTAGGATCAGCAATGCAAGCTCACATGTACTGGGAGAGAGACAGGAATCTGCCATTCCCAGCCATCTTCAGGTTTGTAATTCACTAGCCCTAATGATCTCCATCAACATTAACATTTGCTAGTCATCCCTGAAGCTCTTTCACAACAGGACACTTGGTCCTGTGAGTTTTTAATCCTTAAGCAATTCCATCCAGTCCTCTTGCTGAGAACACACTTATTTTTACAAGCAGGCCACCGAAAGGAAACCAATGTGCTTCTACTTTAACTTTTTTTTTCCTGTATTGAGCTGTGAGGTGATCATTTTATTTGCATAAAAAAGGACTTCTGCTTTTAAAATGAAAGGTTTGAAAACAACTGCGGAATAGTGGAGGAAGGAATGCCAGTCTTTGAAGACACACAGACCAGGTTTGAATCCCAGCACTGCCACTTCTCTCGCAGTAACCTTGGGGGAGTGCCTTTATCTCTCTGAGTCTTGCTTTTCTTATCGGTGTGCCGAGAAAAATAGGCCAAGCTTTCCGAACTCTTTGAGGTCACTGTTGTATTCCTAGTTCTTGGCACATGGGAGTTCACAAAAAAAAAATCTGCTGAATGAGCTAATAATTTATATGTAGACAGTAGCACAGCACCTGCTTACTAAAGGGGAGTTAGTGTTCTTATTACTGCAAGCGACCCCAGCCCCCTCTTTTTTTTGGACTCCTGCTCAAATACTGCATGTGCCTGACTTCACATTTCAGAAAAAATCATTTGAGGAGGTATTGAGATTTGGATGTGGTACAGTTGAGACGTGGCCAAAGGGGACTTTATTTTGACCTATAACTTTTATAATTGTGGAAGGGAAAATATATTCATGTATTATTTGTCAAATGGGGAAAAATAGAAAAAATTTAAAAGTAAACTAAAAAGCTCCCTCACATCACCCCATGAATGGTCTGCCAGCCAGCTTAAGGGTTCTTCTTGGATTTTTTACTTAGAGTCACACACAGATACACACACACACACACACACACACACACACACACACACACACACACACACACACACACAAACCAGGCCCTCAGCTTCCCATCTAATTAACATTTTCCTTTTCATTAAACAAATTGCCTTGAACCCATCTTCTACTGGAGAAATATGTTTAGCTCTTCTTAATTCAACTGTTGCCTCACCCTCTGCCATCTGAGCCCCTTATCATGTTCAGAACAATTCTGATTAATTTATTTAAGTCTTTTATCTTAAGGACTCCAGTTACAGCTCTCTCTCAGTGGTGTGTGCTATTGTATGCGGACTGGCCTGAGAGTGGTCTCTCTGTCTCTCTTTTTTAAATATTTTATTTATTTATTTGAGAGAAATAGAGAGAGAAAGCACAAGCAGGGGGAGCGGCAGGAAGAGGGAGAGGAAGAAGCAGGCTTCCCGTGGAGCAGGGAGCCTGATGTCAGGCTCAATCCCAGGACCCTGAGATCATGACCTGAGCCCAGGACCCGAGATCATGACCTGAGCTGAAGGCAGATGCTTAAAGTGCTGAGCCACCCAGGCGCCCCTGAGAGGGGTCTCTTAACCCTTTGCTGCCCCAAAGTTCTCCATTTAACAGCCATCAGTCCAAAATTTTCTGATTTTCTGGCAGGACCATCCACGTTGGGTCTCACTTGACCTAGTCGTCTCTTTCTCTCATGTGTAAACTCCTCAACTCCTCTAGCAGATGATGAGTTCCTTGGCAGTGGAGCCTAAGCCTGCAACCTGTTGATGTCTCTTTTGCCCAGCAGTCCCTTAGTCATGTAGGAAGTGCTCCTGTTGGATGAATGAAACTGGAGTTTTGATCTCGTATTTTTTTTAATTGGTCTGCTCACTACTTTTTATCTACAATAAATAGAAGTTGTGCCCAAGGAGCCACTTCCCCTTTTTATAACAGGTAATTTCCAACTGTCTACTATTTTTCAAGGTCATTTCTAACTTCTGATCAAGTTTTTAAAATGTGAATGTTGTAATTTCTATTGGCCATGTACTTAAACCTGTCCTGGGTTTTATTCTGAATGTCCTATTGATTTTTTCCCCTCCCTATTAATTTGGCTAAAGACATTCTTAACTTCTGTTCTCTTCTTGCAGAATATGGTGATTTTATAGCTTATTTTTCATGACAACTAAGTCAGTGGATGTAAATACTGGATAAATGTCAACATCTTCTCATCCAGAGGGTTTTTTGTTTGGTTGGTTTTTTTTTGGTTTTTCTTAGTAAAGACTACTAGCCTTGGACAGTCCTGGGTTTGAATCCTGGGTCTGCCATTTAGTAGTTGTGTGGTTGTGGACTACTTATTTCACTTTTCGAAGTCTTATTTCCCTGTTTGTAAAAGTAAAAGAAAAAAAACACTGCCCGTATATAATTATTATGAGGATTAAATGAGAAAATGACATTAAGGACTTAGCTCACTGGCCAGTCCACAGATAATGCTTAATAAATAGTATCTATGATTATTATCCAGGTGGATATCATGGACTTTATTCACTCATTTATTCATCTATTCATCCAGTTATTATGGTGCACCTGTTATAGCAATGCCACTTCCCTAGGCTCTAGAGGGAAAGAAAAATGATCAAGACATTCTTCTTGCTTTTACTAAAGGAACATATGTGTGTGTGTGTGTGTGTGTGTGTGTGTGTGCATGTCTTTTACTATCTCCATATATTTAGCTATACAAACAATGGTGATATAAGTACTGGCAGTAAACATGCTTTTTTTTTAATTGAGGTATAATTAACATAGAATGTTATATTAGTTTCAGGTGTATCCATGCTTTTTTATGTTAATCATTTAACCAACAAGTCTCTATTAAATCTCAATACTCACTACTCTAAGGAACTCAGAAGTGCTGTACACAAAACACTCCTTACAAGAAGTTTCTATGAGGCTGTAAATACAAACATAACAAAGAAGGACTGCATATAATCAGGATATCAAGGCACAAAATTGCAGAACAGTGGTTCTCCGCCTGCTCTCAGCCAGGACACAACTGAGGGACTATGATTCACACTCTCCAATTAATCATGGTTGTGTCAATGTCTGTTCTGTCCCCTATTACTCTTGCTCAACAGGATTGAATGAGTAAGTGCAGGGCAGAGATAGGGAGAGTTCTGAACTCAATCTTCTGAGCTATGAGGTACAAATTATTTGGCTGAGGTTGAGAAACAGTAAGAAAAGGTTCGTAAACTGAAATGCCTGCAGGAAGTGAGGTGAGCTAAACATGAGAACCCACAGAAAGCCATTGGAGAAAACCATGGTGCACAGGATTACATACCTTCTAAACAGGGCTGTGCTCACGTGGCTCTATGAATCATAGGACTGGAATCGACAGCAACTCTGATGTCTCAAAAAAACCCCAGATATCTGCAATCTTAGGTGAAAATTTTGGACTTGAATGTTGATTCAAACAATTTTAAAACAGTGTGAGACAAATCAAACATGTCAGTTTGTGACCAAATTTACAGACCAAAACTCTATTGATTTTATATCCTTGTCAGTAAAAAAAAGTATTGAACATGCAATTCAGAAGGTAATTTATAAATAATTTACATGTACTAAAAAATCGATGAATTCAATGTGAATAATGTCTTCTTTCTTTTAAGAATAAAGTAAATCTAAATAAATGTTCTCACCTTTCCCCTTTTCACCCTAGCGCACCGTGGTGTGTGGTACCATGGAGACCACTGCCCGGACTCTGGCTGCTGGAGGAGTTTGAAGGTCATGGGACATAGAGAAGTGAAAAGTAAGTCTCTTTTGCTCTCTCATGCCTGACACCCAAGTTCCCAATTTCCTTCCCCAAAGCAGCCACTATAAATAGTTGGTTTGTGTGTATGTGTGTGTATTTTTGTTTATTAATTTATTCAAGAGAAATGTATTAATAGCTGCTATGCACTAGACCCTGTTTTAGGTGCTTGGGGGATAAATGCAATAAACAAAACAGCTTCTGTCATGGGACTTTAGATTCTAGTGTTCTTCATGGGACACTAATTACATTCTGTTGGGAGAGATAGATAATAAACAACTAAATATTATATATATAATTAAATGTCAAGTGGTGTTAAGTGCTATGAAGAAAACTGAATGAGGGTGGGGTGATAGACAACAATAAGTAGGTGGTGTGTAGGGAGGGAGGATACAGAGAGAGGAACTAGGAAAGGTCTCTTTGGGGAGAGGACATTTGAGCACAGATCTGAGTGAGAAGCCAGCCTCACAGTATCTGAGAAAAGCACTCTAGGCAGAGGGGCTATGAGTTGCAAAGACTCTGAGGTAAGAATGAAGTAGAACAAGAAAAACTGAGGTCAGAACCAGATCATATGAGGCTGTGGAGCTCTGGTGAGGAGTCTGGTTTTATTTGGCAGATTGAAAAAATACTTTAGGGCGCCTGGGTGGCTCAGTTGGTTAAGCAACTGCCTTCAGCTCAGGTCATGATCCTGGAGTCCCAGGATCGAGTCCCACATGGGGCTCCCTGCTCAGCAGGGAGTCTGCTTCTCCCTCTGACCCTCTTCCCTCTTGTGCTCTCTGTCTCTCATTCTCTCTCTCTCAAATAAATAAATAAAATCTTTAAAAAAAATAAAAGAAAAAGAAAAAAAAGAAAAAATACTTTAAAGGTTTTGAACAGGGGGCTGATGTGATTTAATTTCTCCTTTAACTGGATTCCTTGGGCTGCTGTGTGGGGACAAGACCTAAGGATGGAAGCAGGGAGGCCAGTCAAGCAATGAGAGGCTGCTAACCTAGCAGAGGCATGACGTGATGGCTTTCTGAAGGATGAGAGGGATGCAGGGAGAAATATGGCTGGAACTGGGATTTATTTTGAATGTAGACTCAACAGAACTTGCTGATGAATTATTATAGACACACACAAAATATATATTTATATCTGCATTCCATTTTTAAAACATAAATAATTGTTTAATATACAAGTTATTCTGCACCTTGTGTTTTGTCACTTGATATTAGAGACTATTATATATCATTCTGTATTAAAGACATTGATCACTTTACTTTCCGTCTCTTTTCTTTTGTTATTTGTCTTTAAATTAACATGCACATAATGTTGAATACAAATATTTCTGTACAGCTGATTGTGAAACACAGCAGGTCCTCCTCCCCCCACTTATCATTTCCTCCTTCCCAGAGGCAGCAGCTTCTCCTCTCTTACCTGATTGTTTTGGTATTAGTACCCATTTCTGTAGGTAGTATTCTTGCATTGTTATTTCTGGGCTCTCTAGTTTTAAATATGATGTCTTGATTTTCCTTCAGGAAGAGGACCAGAGAGTAGGGCTCCACTCTTTAATCTTTCCTGCCCCACCATCTGTACCCACTTTTTGCACCCCATTTTTTTCTCCTAATATGGTCAAACTGTAATTTTGGTTAGTTCAATATTCAATGTTGACTGGCATATGACTAAACACTAATTACCAGTAAGTCTGTTGCAAACTATGGTTATTTTTATTTGCTGAACAATGTTCTGATATCCTCAGATATCCTGTTATTTTTCCCCTTTGCTTAGTTACTTTTATGATTCTCATAAGTTGAACATCAAACTCTTTGACAATTGTCTAAATCTTCTTTCAGCATATTCAGACACACTGAGAACATTTTGCCAATTTTGTCTTCTTAAAGAATTTTCTCCTGGAATCTTTTGCTAAGCTTAGTGGTAGATTGCTAACAAAAAATGGTCAACAAAGATTCCCTTTCTTATAGCCATGCTCCCTTGCTCTATAACTTTGAGTACAATTTCCACTTTGATTCTGAACTTGACCATGAGATTTGCTTGGGCCAATGAAATGTTAGCAAATGTGACACAGTAGAGGTTTGAAAAGTCCTTGTGGTTTGGGCTCTTAGAACCCTGCTGCCATGTGAAGAGCAAGACTCACCCGATTGAAGAGGAGAGAAACATAGCCCATGCACCCTGATGGCCCTAGCCAACACCCGGTCAGCTGTCAGACATGTGAGGACTGCCATCTGGAACCAATCAATTCCAGCTGAACTGCCAACTAACCACAGATGCATAAGTCAACCTAGCTGAGATCAGTAAGAAGAACTGCCCAGCAAAATGTGAGAAAAGATGCTTGTCTTCAGCCACTACATGTTGGGTTAGTTGGTTATGAAGTACTAGATAACTGGTACAATCTGCAGTGTGGACTGGTTTGCTCAGGGTTATAACTAACATCCTGGACTCTTTACCATCTTCATCATTGTCTTTTGCTTTTTTCCCCTAAATTGGATTTCCTATTTCCAGTAACCCACATCTTCCTCTTGGTTGGTTTCTTTCAGTGACTTCCACAGAAAGGGTATATGAGAAGTAAATTGTTTAAGATCTTGCATGCCCTTCAAGTTAGCTTGTGAGCCAGCACAGCAGGCCTCTCCCTCAGAAGACCAACAAACCCCAGCATATACCAAGTCTACTGATTAAAGAAAGCTCCAAAACATCAGCTTCTGGCTTAACTTCACAAACAAATCAAAGCATACCTACTTAAAGGAACAAACACTCCCCACTACAAGCAAGGAGGAACTCTGTAGAAAGAAGAACCAGTGGGAAAGAGCAGCCAAAACACAACAGCAGAGGGTACACAGCATATACAAGAAACACTTGCTAAAGTTTTTGTTGTTGTTGTTGTTGTTGTTGTTGATATTATTGCTGTTTTTGCTGCCTTTTTTTTTTTTCTTTCTCTTTCTTTCCTCCTTTCTTTTCTGGACAAAATGACCAGAAGGAGAAATTTACAAAAAAGGAAAGAACCAGAGGAAATACTCTCTGCCATAGATATAATCCATATGGATATAAGTAAAATGTTGGAACTAGAATTCAAAACAATGACTATAAAGATAGTAGCTGGGGCTGAAAAAAAGCATAAAAGACACTAGAGAATCCCTTAGTGCAGAAATAAAAAAAATTAAAGTCTAATCAGGCTAAAATTAAAAATGCTATTACTGACATGCAGTCAAAAATGAAAGCTCTAACTGCTAGCACAAACGAGGCAGAAGAGAGTGATAAAGAAGACAAAATGATGGAAAGTAAGGAAGCTGAGAAAAAAAGAAAAACAACTACTGGATCACGAGGGGAGCCTTTAAGAAATCAGTGATACCATACAGGGCAATAATATTAGAGTAATAGGGGTCCTGGAAGATGAGGAAAGAGAGAGAGAGAGAGGAACAGAAGGTTTATTTGAACAAATTGTAGCTGAGAAATTCCCTAATCTGGGGAAGGGAACAAGCATTCAAGTCCAGGAGGCACAGAGAACCCCCCTCAAAATCAATAAAAATAGATCAACACCCTGACATATAACAGTGAAGTTTGCAAAATTCAGAGATAAAGAGAAAATCCTGTAAGCAGCTCAAGACAAGAGGTCCTTAACCTACAAGTGTAGAGACATCAGGCTGGCAGCAGACCTGTCCACAGAGACCTAGCAGGCCAGAAAGGACTGGCATGATATATTCAAGATGATAAATGAGAAAAATATGCAGCCAAGAATATTTTATACAGCAAGGCTGTCATTCAGAATGGAAGGAGAGATAAAAAGCTTCCAGAACAAACAGAAACTAAAAGAATTTGTGATCACTAAACCAAACCTACAAGAAATATTAAAGGGGATTGTTTAAGCAAAGAGAGAGCCCAAAAGTAGCATAGACCAGAAAGGAACAGAGACAGTCTACAGAAACAGTGACTTTACAGGTAATACAATAGCACTAAATTCCTGTCTTTCAATAGTTATTCTGAATGTAAATGGGCTAAATGCTCCTATCAAAAGACACAGGATATCAGATTGGGTAAAAAAGCAAGACCCATCAATATGCTGTCTACAGGAGACTCATTTTAGACCCAAAGACACCTCCAGATTGAAGGTGAGGGGGTGGAAAACCATTTATCATGCTAATGGACATCAAAGGAAAACTGGGGTAGCAATCCTTATATCAGACAAATTAGATTTTAAACCAAAGACTGTAATAAGAGATGAAAAGAGACACTATATCATACTTAAAGTGTCTATCCAACAAGACGATCTAACAAATGTAAATATTTATGCCCCTAACTTGGGAGCAGACAATTATACAAACCAACTGATAACAAAATTAAAGAAACACATTGATAATAATACAATAATAGGAGGGGACTTTAATACCCACCTCACTGCAATGGACAGATCATCTAAGCAGAAGATCAACCAAGAAACAAGGACTTTGAATGACACACTGGACCAGATGGACCTCACAGATATATTCAGAGAACTTCATCCTAAAGCAACAGAATACATTCTTCTCAAGTGCACATGGAACATTCTCCAGAACAGATCACATACTGGGTCACAAATCAGGTCTCAGTACCAAAATATTGGGATTATTCCCTGCATATTCTCAGACCACAGTGTTTTGAGACATGGACTCAATTCTAAGAGAAAAATTGGAAGGAACTCAAATACTTGGAAGCTAAAGAGCATCCTACTAAAGAATGAATCAGTCAACAAGGAAATTAAAGAAGAATTAAAAAAAATTCATGGAAGCAAATGAAAATGAAAACACAATAGTTCAGAACCTTTGGGATGCAGCGAAGATAGTCTTAAGAGGGACGTATATAGCAATACAGGCCTTTATCAAAAAACAAGAGAAGTCTCAAATACACAAGCTAACCTTACACCTAAAGGAGCTGGAAAAAGAATAGCAAATAAAACCTAAACCCTGCAGGAGTAGAGAAATAAAGAAAGATTAGAAACAATAAAGTTTAGAGCAGAAATCTCTGAAATAGAAACCAAAAGAACAGTAGGAATGAAACGAGGAGCTGGTTCTTTGAAAGAATTAATGAGGTCGATAAACTCCTAGCCAGAATTATCACAAAGAAAAGAGAGAAGACCCAAATAAATAAAATCATGAACGAAAGAGGAGAGATCACAACCAACACCGAAGAAATACAAACAATCATAAGAACATATTATAAGTAACCATATGCCAATGAATTAGGCAATCTGGAAGAAATGGATGCATTTCTAGAAACATATAAATTACCGAAACTGAAATAGGAAGAAATAGAAAACCTGAACAGACCCATAACTTATAGCAAGGAAATTAAAGCAGTAATCAAAAACCTCTCAACACACAAGAGTCCAGGCCTGATGGCTTCCCAGGAGAATTCTACCAAACATTTAAAGAATTAATACCTATTCTTCTGAAGCTGTTTCAAAACATAGAAAGGGAAGGAAAACTTCCAAACTTGTTCTATGGGGCCAGCATTACCTTGATCTCAAAACCAGACAAAGAACTCAACAAAAAGGAGAATTAGAGACGAATATCTCTGATGAACATGGATGCCAAAATTCTCACCAAGATACTGGCCAGTAGGATCCAACAGTACATTAAAAGGATTATTCACCACGACCAAGTGGGATTTATTCCTGGGCTGCAAGTGTGCTTCAACACCTGCAAATCAATCAATATGATACATCACATTAATAAAAGAAAAGATAAGAACCATATGATCCTCTCAATTGATGCAGACAAAGCATTTGACAAAATATGGCATCCTTTCTTGATTAAAACTCTCCACAATGTAGGAATAGAGAGGACATACATCAATATCATAAAAACCATCTATGAAAAGCCCACAGTGAATATCATTCTCAATGGGGAAAAACTGAGAGCTTTTCCCCTAAGGTCAGGAACACAATTGGGATGTACACATTCACCACTGTTGTTCAACATACTACTGGAAGTCCTAGCCTCAGCAGTCAGAGAACAAAAAGAAATAAAAGGCATCCAAATTGGCAAAGAGGAAGTCAAACTGTCACTCTTTGTAGACAACAGGATACTTTATGTGGAAAACCCAAAAGGCTTCACTAAAAAATTGCAAGATCTCATACAGGAATTCAGCAATGTGGCAGGATATAAAATCAATGCACAGAAGTCAGTTGCATTCTATACACTAACAATGAGACAGAAGAAAGAGGAATTAAGGAATTGATTCCATTTACAATTGCACCAAAAATCATAAGATACCTAGGGATAAACTTAACCAAAGAGGTAAAGGATCTGTATTTTGAAAATTATAGAACATTTATGAAAGAAATTGAGGAAGACACAAAGAAAGGGAAAAACATTCCATGTTCATGGATTGGAAGAAAAAATATTGTTAAAATGTCTTTGCTACCCAGAGCAATCTATACATTCAGTGCAATCCCTATCAAAAAACCACTGACATTTTTCACAGAGATGGAAAAAATAATCCTAAAATTTGTATGGAACCAGAAAAGACCTCAAATAGCCACAGGAATGTTGAAAAAGAAAACCAAAGCTGGTGGCATCACAATTACAGACTTCAAGCTCTATTACAAAGCGGTCATCATCAAGACAGTATGGTACTGGCACAAAAACCGACACATAGATCAATGCAACAGAAGAAAGAACCCAGAAATGGACCCTCAACTCTCTGGTCAACTAATCTTTGACAAAGCAGGAAAGAATATCCAATGGAAAAAAGTCTCTTCAAAAAAATGGTGCTGGGAAAACTGGTCAGCAGCATGCAGAAGAACGAAATTGGACCATTTCCTTACACCACACACAAAAATAAATTCAAAATGGATGAAAGACCTAATGTGGGACAAGAATCCATCAAATCCTGGAGGAGAACACAGGCAGCAACCTCTTCAACCTTGGCTGTGCAACTTCTTGCTAGACATGTCTCCAGAGGCAAGGGAATTAAAAGCAGAAATGAACTATTGGGACTTCATCAAGATAAAAAGCTTTTGCACAGCAAAGGAAGCAGTCGACAAAACCAAAACACAACCAACAGAATGGGAGAAGATATTTGCAAATGTCTTATCAGATAGAGGGCAAATATCCAAGATTTGTAAAGAACTTATCAAACTCAACACCCAAAAAACAAAAAATCCAGTCAAGAAACGGGGAGAAAACATGAACAGACATTTCTCCAAAGAAGACATACAAATGGCCATAAAGACACATGAAAAAAATGATCAACATCACTCAGAACCAGGGAAATACAAATCAAAAACACTGTGAAATACCACCTCACACTGGTCAGAATGGCTAAAATTAACAAGTCAGGAAACAACAAATGTTGGCGAGGATGCGGAGAAAGGGGAACCCTCTTACAGTCTTGGTGGGAATGCAAGTTGGTGCAGCCACTCTGGAAAACATTATGGAGATTCCTCAAAAAGTTGAAAATAGAACTACCCTATGATACATCAATTGCACTACTAGGTATTTACCCAAAGGATACAAATGTAGTGATCTGAAGGGGCACCTGCACCCCAATGTTTATGGCAGCAATGTCCACAATAGCCAAACTACAGAAAGAGCCCAGATGTGTATCGACAGATGAATGGCTAAAGAAGATGTGGTGTGCATATACACAATGGAATATTACTCAGCCATCAAAAAGGATGAAATCTTACCATTTACATTGATGTCTATGGAACTGGAGGGTATTATGCTGAGCAAAAAAGTCAATCAGAGAAAGACAATTATCATATGGTTTCACTTATATGTAGAATTTAAGAAATTAAACAGAGGACTATAGGGGAAGGGAGGGAAAAGTAAAATAAGATGAAATCAGAGAGGGAGACAAACTATAAGAGACTCTTAACTATAGGAAACAAACTGAAGGTTGCAGGAGGGGAAGTGGGTGGGGGGATGGGGTAACTGGGTGATGGATATTAAGGAGGGCATGTGATGTAATGAGCACTGGGTGTTACATGCAACGGATGAATAACTGAACTCTACATCTGAAACTAATGATACACTATATGTGAACTAACTGAATTTAATAAAATAAGTTTTAAAAAAAGATCTTGCATGCCCTTTTAAAAATTCTTGTATTTAAATGATAGATCATTCTAAGTTGTTAATCATTTTCCTCATATTTTCAAAGCCATTATTCATTGCTTTGTAGCTTTTTTTTTTTAAGATTATTCATTTATTTATTTGAGAGAGAGAAGCATGAGCTGGGGAAGGAGCAGAGGAAGAGAGAATCTGAAGCAGACTCTGCGATGAGCACAAAGCCCAATGTGGGGCTTGATCCCATGAATGCAAGACCATGGCCTGAACCAAAACCAAACTGACTGAGCCACCCAGGCTCCCCTCTTTATAGCTTCCAATGCTCCTGTTCAGAAGTTAAAATTCAGTCTATGTCAAAGGCTGATGAGACTCAATATCTGAAATAAAAGGACAAAGCTAATGTTACTGCTTACTGTAGTAAGGAAGAGCTACACTAGCCGGCAGTCTCTCCAAGCAGAGCCGAGTGCCGAACTTGTCTAGGATTTGGGGGAAGCATGAATTTCAGGGACTGGTGGCATTTGAAGGCATCAAAGTGGATTGCTATCATTTGTAGTGATTCTCGCACTTCCTTGGGTGTGTTTGCTGGAACGAATCCATCCCTGAGTGGTCAAAGTTCATAAGTGAAGGATTCATCTGATTCATTGGCTGGCAAAGGCATGTTTACTAGAGAGAGGGGACTTCGATCATTAAATGAGTTTAAAACCAGTTTTAATGGCTACTTGTTACTATGACTACAGAACAATAGCCTTTACTGAAGTTTTTAGAAACATTTTTATTCTCACTAATTGCTCATCCTATGTATATGATCTGGATATTTTCTTTCCTCTTTATAGTAGCACAGGATCTTCTCCTCACCTTCAATATTTGAAAACATTACACTAGACTGATCTGTTTTATTTGGTGAGTGTTTCCGTCTGGAAACTCAGATCATTAACTATCTCCTCCTCTCCATTTTCTCTTTCTGGCTTTTTTTTTTTTTTAATGCCAATCTTCCTTTATCAATTTCCTAATTGTCTTAGATTTTATCTCCTATTTTCCATCTCCTGTTCTTTTTTTTTTTCTGATAAAATTCCTCAGCTTTATATTCCAATCTTTCTATTGAAAATTTTCATTTCTCCTCATAGTTAATTTCTAAGGCCTTCCTTATGTTTTTGGAACATTCCATTTATTTACCTGTTTATTTTGGGGTAGAATTCCTTTGTTTCAGAATTATGTAGCTTCTCTTTGTGAGGTTTTTGATACTTATTTGATTTTTTTTCCCCTAAAACCCTTTTCTCTCTTTATTTTCAAGCTTCTAGGTTAAAGGCTTTCCTTGGACATCTCACAGTTTTTGTACCTGATAATATTTAAGAGTGAGATGCTAAAACACCAGCTGGAAGCTCTGAGGATATGAGAGGGGGCGCTGGTCTGATATGAGATTTACTGTAGGAGCATCAGGGTGGGTTTGTTGAATGAGGAAACCTCCAATGTCAGTATCTTTCCAATGTCATGTCTTTCCTCATGGGCTAGCCGTGTTTCCCCGAGACGGCTTTTTCAGTGTCCTGCTGGAAGGGTGAAGGTCTAGCTTCCCATGTTTGGACTCAGAGCAGAGAAAGACAGATGGGGTCTGTTCTGTCTCTGAAGCTAATCTGCATACATTCCTTTTATCCCCTATTGTTAGTTCTAGATCTTTGGCTAGTCTATCAATCAGATTTGTTGTTAGTTTTCTCTGTTGCATGACTAAATTCAGTTTCTTAGCTCTGTTTATTCTATCACTCCATATTCATCTGCTTCCTGGCTTCCAAAATGATCTCTTCTCCAGTTCTCTCCATTCATGGAGTTGAAGCCTTAAAATAATCCCTTCACTGGTTATGTTAGTGGGGTTTTAGGAAGGTAAGAAAGTCAAGGCGCATGTTAAATCTCCTATCTTCCTACAGAACTTGTTTTCATTTTCTATTCATGTGAAGTGTGTTAATGGCTTCATAATTGAATCTAGCTTATAATTTATTTGTGATAGATCAAAAACTGGTTTATGAAAGATGGCTCCAATTACAATAAGCTTAAAACAATGCTCTCCTCCTTAGCAAAATAGAAGAGAAAATGTAATTCACTAACACAGTGAAGGGGGATGCATAATTATGAATCAAGATCAATATGCCTGGGAATATTCTTTCCACGCATTTGTATGCCCTTGCTAAGATGCGTATTGCATAACAACCTTAATAAAAAAATTCCTAAGCCTGTGCAAACTTGTGGGAGAGGTGTAGTCATGCATAATCTCACACTAAAATCTGCCAAAGCAGTGCATACTATGGAATTTATAATTTCAGGTTTCATTCCACACAGTAGCTCAAAGCTGGAAGCATATGTGCTCATGAATCTTTGTCAGGTTAATCACTTTTCCCTGCTGCACCAAAAGTTTAATACAGTCTTCCTCACAACCTGTCACTAGAGTAATCTGCTTACTAATCATATGATAAATCACACACAAGGTAAGTTAATGTTGTTCTGTAAGTAAATGTTGCTCTGTTAATTGCAGTCATTTTTTCCAGAACTCTGCTCTTCAGCAGCCCTTGGGGGATGACTGGCTTCCTTACCCAGAGCCAAGTCAGACAACAACGCACTGTAACTCTGTACAACAAAAATAAACAGGAAAGTACATGTAGACAGTCCTTCTCCCTCTGAAATGCTTCCCTATTCTTTACTCTCCCCACCTTAAGAAAATCTTCCCTTGATTCTGCCACCTCCTTAAAGCTGCCTTTGACCTTCCAGAGGTCTTTTTTTTTTCTTTTACTTCCATCTTCTTTCATCCCTAAGCAGTATTTGCCAAGAACCCTCCAACCCTCTTTATTGAAAGATAACTTACAAAACAACTCAAACAACGTGAGCCTTAATAGGAAATCTTGATACCCCGCCTCAAACCTAAACCCTCCCTTCTTTAACCATATCTCAGTTGGTGATAGTAAAAGCTTTTATTGAACAGTTATTTAGATATTGTGCTAAGTACTTTACATACATTAACTCTTTTTATCATAATAACCTGATGAAATACAATCTATTATTATTATACCCAATTTTTAAAAAAAAATATTTATTTATTTGAGAGAGAGAACAACAGAGCGCACAAGCAGGGGGAGCTAGCTGCAGAGGGAGAGGGAAAAGCTGAGTCCCCGCAGAGCAGGGAGCCCTACCACGATGCTGGGCTGGATCCCAGGACCCTGAGATCATGACCTGAGCCGAAGGCAGACGCTTAACCGACTGAGCCACCCAGGCGTCCCGATAAACCTAATTTTATAAATATGATAACTGAGTCCAGAGAGTTATGTAGTTTGCTGAAAGAAAAACTCTGGTCAATGACATGCATGTATGGATACACATGTATCCATGTTTGTGAATGGTACTTCCAGCCATCCAGTTACCCAAGCAGGAAACCTAGGGATCAGTATTAATTTCTCTCTTTTCCTTTCTCTCCACATTCTTACCATCTTAGGCCAGGGTACCACAATTTCTCACCTGAACCAGCCTTCCAACTATTTCTATTCATGTTCCTTAAAGACTATATTGTCCATATGGCCAACATGTGATTTTGATAAATCCACAATCATAATGAGAGATTTTTAACAAACTTCTCTCAAAAATCGATTCCATGCAGTTAAAACAGTCATATGGATAAAGATGTCTCTTTATTGTGTAGATAATACATTTAGCCAAACAAATCTGATGGACATACTTGACAACACTCTCGTGCCCCATGCCTGCCTCAGGCATTAACTTTGTGCTGGTTGGTATACTCTAGAATTTATATCCCTTGCCCAGGCTTCTCTTCCGAATTCCATTCCCATGTTTATAGTTGCGTACGGGACATTTCCACTTTACATTTTGAGAATACCAAATTTAACATGGTTAAAACTAAATTCATCCCCCTCCTCCCCCCCCCTTCCGGAATCTGCTGTTCTTAATCCTCTGCCCGACCTGCTCACTTGAAACACCGTCCTTAAAAAGTCAGATACCTTTGGGGGCAGGGCCTGCATCTCTTTCATAGCAATGACTTATGATCCAAGCACAGAGCCTGACATGCAAGAGGCATGCAGTAAATATTTTCTGAATTCTTGGAAGACTCCACCCTCTTGCTAATTCCATATCCTTTTCAATTTTTTATAACTGTAATTTCCTCTGAAATCCGTTCTCTTTCTATTTTTGTTGTAACTAGTCGTCTTGACCACTTACCTGCAGAGGCGGCAGGACAGACTGAACCTCCGAGGTAAATGATAACAAATCCCATAGCAGTGTTTAACAACAGCCCTGTTAAAGGCAAAATGCTTCCTAGTCAGCAGGAAGAGGGAGACCTGGCTGCAAGTTTCTTAACGCTGTTAACTGAGAAAGAATGTGTTGATCAGAAGGGGAGCTGGTGTGAGGAAAACCCTGCAAAAGCTAATAATGATGACAGCAGAGCCCGATCAAGCTGTGTTCAGGATGCTTCCCAGTCCCAAGGGCTCAACTTCTCTGGTGGTGGATATAGCCCAGTTGTTCGCAATCATCATTGTTGTTGTTGCTGCTGTAGTATTTAACTTTTCTAGAGCCAAATCTAACCAGCCTCTAAATTTCTGAAAATCCCACAACTATTCCTTCCACTACCCAAGCTCGGATTATAAAAATTATCGCTGACTCTTGTTCACCTCTATTCTTCACAGCGACTTGATTCATCCTTTTTGATTCTGACTCTTTCCTTTTCTGTTTTTTTGGTTTTTCTTGCCTCCTCCTAACCAACCATAATTTATCAGGTGCTCGCTAAAACACAGCCAGATTAGCCCTTCGGTTAGATCTCTTTGCCTCTTTCCACCTCTCCTGAGAATCCTGCCCGGGGAGCCAGATTCCTCATTCTGGTGTTGCCTTTCATTATGTAATGACATAAGACCCAGGGGCACACAAAATCCCCAGTGGCCTTTCCATCCTGGCATTTAAAGCAGGCACAACTTTCATCAGCAAACCCAACGCTTGCCCTCTTCCTGGCATCGTTGAACCCCATAGCAGTGGGTTTCAGTCAGGTGGAGTTCTCTACCCTCCCCTGAACAGATTATGCTCATACTTGCCCCCCAGGCATTGCAAACAGGGTGGACAGATGAGAGCCATTCTTCAAAGCCCCATTGCCTCTTCAAACCTTTGCTGATACGCGGGCCTTACACGGATTCCTTCCTTCTCTGGCCTTCTTTAGGCCCAGGGGCATTTGGGTGTGGTGACTTACTAGGAAGCTAATTAAAGCTTACATTTGAAGGCCCCGTACTTGGACAGCCCCTTACAGGACTGTGCACATAATTTTGATTTAGAATTTTGTATTTTTCTCTTAAAGAAGATTCTCCAAGTTGTAAAAACCTTGGGTCCCACGTAATCTGGATCTTCCCCTGCATTTAGGCATTTAATTGTATTCTTTCCTTGACATATTTTCTAATTGATTAATGTATGACAAACTTGTTTTCTTAACTTCACATGAGCTTCTTGCCATGCAATGTTATATAGTGTATAATGTGGCAGTTAAAAGGGTTATTGGTGGAATCTCACAGATTTATAGCCAAAAACCACCTCTGCCACTTCCTTGCTGGGTGGCAAGTTTTATTTCCTAACTTTATTGAGCCTCATTTTCATCTGTTAAGTGGGAATGATTATGGCAAGGGCTGCTTTATGACTTTCAGAGGCCTAAGACCCTTTGGTCCTCATGAGCCCCTTACTCCATTAAAAAAAATTTACAAATTATATTTTATGACTGTGTGGTATAAAGACTAAGATAATCCAGGGAGGATTATATTATTTTTTGAAGGATTATTTTGAGGAATAGATGAGATAATGCATATGAAGCAATTAGCACTTTGCTTGGCACAAATTTGGCATGTAATAATGTTAGGTATCATCACTAGGCAAAGTGCCTAACTCAATATGTGGCATGTAGTAATTGTTCAAAATATGGTGAGTAGTCAAAAAAGAAAAAAAACCCAAACTATGGTAGGTATTCTTACTATGTTTTTAAAATTTATTTTGCTTACTTTTTTAAAGATTTTTTTTTCTAAATTCATTTGAGACACAGAGATACAGAGAGAGAGCATGAACAGGGGGAGAGGCAGAGGGAGAGGGAGAAGCAGGCTCCCCGCTGAGCCAGGAACAGGACGTGGGGCTCGATCCCAGAACCCTGGAATCATGACCTGAGCCCGAAGGCATATGCTTAACGACTAAGCCACACAGGCGCCCCTGCTTATTTTTTTATACCTGTAAAGTTTTCCTTGTTATTTGCCTGACATTATTTGCAATTATTTCTTTATTGTAAGGAAAAGATAATCCCAAATTGAAGGACATTCTTCAAAATACCTGGCTCAGACTCCTCAAAAGTGTTAATATCATGAAAACAAAGAAAGATCAAGAACTACTAATACTAATTTTCTGATAATTGATAATCAAATATTCATCAGTCTGAAATTATGTTAAAATAATTAGTTAATAAATATAGGTAATGTAGAAACACTGTGATCCATTGCTAATAGCATATAAATTGATGTGATTTTTCTGAAGGATAATTTGGCAATACCCTTTAAAAACGCAGAAAGGGACGTACCCTTTGACCCAGAAATTCCACTTCTAAATAATTATCCTACATAGATGGTTCCATATGTGTGAAATGATTCAAATAAAAAGGTATATTCTTTGTAGGTATTAATTATAAGAGGAAAGTTTGAAAAGAGCATACATGCCTATCAGTAATGGAATGCTTATGTTAATTATGATATATTCATACCACAGATTAAAATGAGCATAATAGACTGTTCTAAATGTACTTTTTGGAAAGAAGTTCAAGAGAAGGGAAATTGAGAGAATAGTTTAGAAAATTGGGCAGAATCTGCCCCCTGCATGTGGGGAAAATGTATGAGTGTATGCATGTGTGTGCATTGATTTTATATGCTTCTATTTATATTTTGTGTGTATAAAACATATATTTGTATACTTCTATACGTGTTTATATACAGATTTTTGAGTATATTTATACATGCATATTTATAAATGCATAGAAAAGCTCGGCAATAATGCTTCAGAAAGTTGAGAAAATTGTTGGCTTCCAGAGAGGAGACTACATTGTTCGGAGATAGAGAATGAGATAGACTTATTGATGTTGGTATGCCATTTTGTGTTTTTTGTGTTTTGTGCAATATTCAGGCATTACCTATTCAAAAAATCAAAGAGAAAGGGAAATTTAGAGTGTTGGAGAGCCAATCTGAAATCAGTTGAAAGGAGTGAACATTTGTTAATAACATGAGTGCAAGCAGATGGAGAAGGATCTTGTACTGAACAATACTCCAAATATAGAAATAGTGTACTTTTTTCCCCCCAAATGCAGAGGAACAATAGGGCAGGAAACCAGAGAAAGTTGGACAAACATGGCATGTTCAAAAATCTGTTTCCAGCTTAAAGGTTATCTTTGTATGGAGCGAAGATTATCATACGACCCATTTCTTCTTTTTTGCAAAACTTTAAAGTGGCTAATTTTATTGGGTTGTGAATTAAACCCCAATTAAAAAAATAAATTAACCTTCAATAATTTAATGGTGATGACACATCCATACCATGAAATACTACTCAGCAATAAAAATGGAAGTATTGATACATACAAGAACTTGGATGACTCATAAAGACATGGTGCTAATCGAAAGAAGCCAGTCTCAAGAGGCTACATGCTGTAAGATTCCATTTATATGACATTCTCAAAAATACCACTGTAGGGAGGAGGAACAGATCAGTGGTTTTCAAGGGCAAGGAATGAATGACTCTAAAGGGATAACAGGTTGGAGTTACAGGAGATGATGTAATTGTTCTCTATTTGGATCATGGTGGTAGCTGGACAAATCTATACATGTGTTAAATAAAATTCATAGAAATTTACACCAAAAGAAAAAAATAAAATATTTTACTGTATAATCATTTCTTAAATAGAGTTTTAAAATGATGGAAAACAAAAACACTCTAAAGTGTGGGGGCTCTTGCAAGAGCATAGTCCCAAAGTAGAGTTCATAATTTTTTTATTTAAATTTTCCTTCCGTACCAAAGGTCAATGAGGTTTTGCTGGTGATTTGATTTTGTGGCCATAATTGTCCTGTCCTCTTTCCACATGATAGCCCTGACCCCCTCCGTGACTCTCAGAAAGAGTTAGGGAGTCAGTCCAGCCCTATGCTTACAGAAGCACAGTGGCTGCATCCAGTAATTGTCCTCCCCTGTGAATGAGCCAGCTAAGCAGACACTGGTGGATGGTTACAACACACCCAGTAACACTGTCTTACAATTCTCCGTCACAGCACACCCTAGGTGCTGTTACAAGGATGACACAATGCAAGTAAAGAACTAAAGATTCTCAGAGAGTGTCAGATTGACTAAAGCAATTCTAGCACAAGTTCCTTCCCCCAGAGCGGCTTTGCAAGGAAAATCAAGTTAAACAAGCCTTCTTGAAGACAAAGTATGAATACCAAGGGCCATCTTTTGTTCCTGGTGATGATACTAAGTAAGTATGTGTTGATAAGAACTATTATACATCGTCCCCACATCTCACCCAAACAATCAAAAATTAACTATCCTCTTGGAGATGTAGATAAAGCAAAATACCTGCCTATCATTCTTTTATTTCCCCTGGTATTCTTTCATGGCCTACTTATTTCACACACTTATGTCAGACTTCATCCCAAATAACTTTAGAAAAAGCCACTTGTATCAAGCAAGGGCTGATGGTTTGAATCATCCTTCCACGGGGGAAGAAATTATCCTGAAGAGAAGGTTGTAGAAGGAACTTCTCGGTTGAAACGAGGGCTCTCGAATCAGAAGTCTTGAATTTGAATCCTAACTCTAAAATGTATCAGCCATGGGACTTTAAGTTAGTAACTGAACTTCTGTGGCCTTAGATTCCTCTCTGTTACTTGTAGGCACTAAGAGGGACTCCTTGAACTGTGAGAAGATTAAATGGGAAAATACGTGTAATGCGCTTAGAACTAGGTCTGACGCTTAATGCATATTCAGGGGGTGTGAGCCATTTTCATATGCTAAGTCATTTTCATGTGTGTGAACATTAGGGGTGGGAGGTCCTAGGAAGGCGTTTAAATCCCTTTTGGTGCTCAGTTCCTTTACTCTACTTAGGGTGACCTACAACATTCCCAGGGCAACTCCCCCTGCTTCCCTTCCTGGCTGGTGCCCCATTCCCTTATGGCCTTTGCTAATCTGCCAATCAATCCAGTAAGCTAATCATCGTGGAGATGTTAGTGACTTTGACTTCTTAGAAACTGATGATCTAAGAAGTGTACTCCAGGCTGGGGGCTTCAGCAGCCCTCAGGTAACATCTCTTCCCACACAGATCTACCTTGCTGCCTGGGTTGTGCCCCCCGTGGGAGGTGGCCACCTTACACTAGTGGCTGCTTGGGTGGGTGGGTGAAGTCATCCCTTTCATACTCCAGGGCCCTTGTGCACGTTCATGACACCCGTATCTTTGCTTCCCTGCCTTTCTTCTCCCTTCCCTCCCAGCTCAGAGTGGAATAGGGCTCATTAAAAATTTATGGGGTAGTGCCAATAAAGAACTTCAGGAACTGGGTTTGGTCTGGAGAAGAACCATTAGTAAAGATCAACTGTATGCTCTGGGAGCCTTTAGACAGCTACTGCTTCCATTGGTGTTTAATATTTATTGCTTCCTCATAATCTTTCAGCTGTTCTTTTGTTGATTTTAGGAAGACTGGGGGAAAAAAGTCCCATGAATATTTATTTTCTGCCCCGTAATATATTTGCTATTTGGCTTGAAAGTTTAAGTTTTATGTTTCTTACATAAATTATGAATAAAAAATAAAACTCATCACCATGGTTTTCAGGCCAAATGTATATTATCATGCAACAATGTATTATGTACAAGAATATCACACAAATTGCAAAGGTGAGTCCTAGAAGAATTTGACACAACACAATGATAACACAATATTAAGACAGAGCTGTGAATGTAAAAAGAATCCTTAAGTCCCCAGAACCCATGAATGTATCAGGGTACACAGCAAAGGGGAATTAAGGTTGCAGACAGGATTAAGTTTGCTGATGAGTTGACTTTAAGATATGACGATGGTCCTGGATTCTCTGGGTGAGCCCCACATATCGCAAAAATTCCTTCAAGTGGAGGAGGGAGGAAGAAGAGGAGGTCCGGGAGGAATTTGAAGATGCTGTGCAGAAAGAACCCCTCCTCTTTGCTGTACCTATTTTGAAAAACTGCTCCACTGTTCTCTCTCCTTTCATAGCTTAACTTCTTGAAAGGCTTTCTGCGTTCTCTGCTGGGACTTTCTTACTTCTCATTCATGACTTAATCTATGATGCCCGACTTTGCCTCCAAGTTCTACTGAAATTGTATCCCCCACATCAACAGTTACCTCCCAGCAGCTAAATCCAGTGACCATTTTTTGTCTTGTCTCTTATAGACCCCTGAGAACTCCATTGTCCTGAGATACTCACACCCACGTTTGACTTCTGTGGTCCCAAATTCTGCTGCTTGTCCTCCCATCCCTCTGGCTGTTCCTTTCCAGTCTTACTGAGGCCAACAGTTTTGCTGGCTGTTCCCTAAATGGTATTTGTTATGATAGACCCTCCTCTTCTTCTACATACTCTTTTGAAAATCATCTACATCTGAAACCTCAATGAGAAAGCATATACGGATGACACCCAAATGTGTGCCTCCCATACAACATTTGCTCCTGAGCTCTAGACCTTCACATCCATTTTGCCCTCGGGAAACTTCACGTGGTGGTTTCACAGTCACCTTTATCTTAGGCTCTGACACTATGATTTGGGTGCAAGTAGTTTATTTTGGAAGGAGGTGACCCCAGGAGGCCTTCTAAGGGAGTGGGAAGTAAGACAGAAAAAGGAGGAGACCCAACAGGCAGTGTATTAATGAGCAGGTTATCACTGTTGGCCACTGGGACTCAGTCTCCTTGGGGACCCTCTGAGACACTGGATGGAAGACACCCCAGACCTGATGCATAGAGGGACAGGAAAGCTGAGCTATTCATTCATCGGTTCCCATCCCTCACTGTTGATGGTCACTCCTGGGACATTAACTCCCTGGAATTTCACACCTGACTGCATATGTCCTGCAGCCAAGCTAACTCAAGTGGCCAAAGAATGACCTCAGGCAGAAAGATGCAGAGGCTGTCTTCACGTGCAGGAACTATCTGCAGACCACTTCAATGGCAGGTTAAGGGGACACGAGTAGGTCACTGACAGTGTCCTCTATACACCTCAAGTGAACACACCCCCGAACTGAACTCAAGGGCTTAACCTTCAAGCCTGCTCTTCCTCCAGGGTTCCTTGTTTTAGTAAATGATCCCACCATCAACCTAGTGTCCAAGCCAGAGACCCAAGCAATCTCAGTGTCACACTAAATTCCTCTCTTTCCTGTTCTGGCTATGTCACGTCTGTCACCAAATCCTGTCAATTCTACCTTTTAAACTTTCTCAGATCTGCCCATCTGTGCATTCCACAGCCAACACATAATCTCAAGTGACCATGATCTCTTTCTTTTTTTTTACTATTATGTTATGTTAATCACCATACATTACATCATTAGTTTCTGAGGTAGTGTTCCATGATTCATTGTTTGTGCATGACCATAATCTCTTACCCAGGTATCTACAGAACATCTGCCCCAGTCTTTGCATCTCTTATCTTCAGACTTTGTCTCTCCCAATCTATAGTCAACATAGCAATCAGAGTGGCCTCCAGAAACAAATTCAATCATGCCACTTCCCCGCTAAAAAAGCTATTCAGCTACACTGTCCATGGAGATAGAGGCCACATTTCCTAACATGTTTTGCTGGAGTGTCCATTACCTTGCATTTGTTTGCCGCTTTATGTCTCTCTCCCTTATCTGTACAATTACTTTCTATCCTCAGTGCTTCAAATATGCCATGTTCTCTCCAACCTCAGGGACTTTGCTCATTCTTGTCTTCCTCTGGTTAAGACCCACTGCCACTGAGGTCACAATTACAAGTCATTTCTTTCAGGAGGTCTTCCCTGATCTCCTCACTATGAGATTCCCATACTACCACGTGTGTTCCCATCCTGGTATTTCTCACACCAAACTGTAAGCTATTTATCCACATAGACCCACCTCCCTTCCCCAAGACTGAGAACTCTATTAGGTGAGGGGCTATGTCAGTCTTGATCATTGCTCTATCATTGGCACATAATACATATCTGTCAAAACAGGTCTCTCCTTCCTACAGCAAAAGCAATGAATATGTAGATTTGGCTGATTGTTGACTCTTTTCCAAATACCCGAAATCTGAGAGCCCAAAGCAGTTTCTATATTTGAATACCACATAGTAAAGAAAGGCCTGTCTTTGAAGTCAGTGGGCTAGGAGAAAGTGCGAGATCAATAGACCTACCTCCCACCTGCTGCTGGAGGAATTTATCATAACTCTGAAGAGTATCCAAGAAGATATATTTCCCGGAAAAATCAAACCAGTGATCTTTCCAGAGCCACTACTTTAGTAACCCAGTACAATCGGTCTATTCATCTTTCTGGTAATGATTTTTTTTCTCCTCAAAGCACTCAATTCATTTTCCATTGCTGACATGTAATCCAGAAATAATAGAGATCGGTTTAGTATAACTCATATCCAAAAAGGGAAAGTGCCAACACCCTGAAAGAAAAGCTCTGAATTAAGTATTCCTGAAAATAATTCTCAGCAATTCAAGGGATATAAAAAGGCCTATTCAGTTGTAGATGGTATTTCTTTTTGTTGTTTATTATAAATATGGTTCCCCAGTAGAAAGTTATGTTTGAAAATACTGCTTTGGCACAGGTTTTGTAATTACACCCCAGAATTCAAATGTGAATATTTTTTTCTAGTTCTGTTTGCTAATAAAGTCCTACTCAGAGGTGCTAAAATTTGAACCAGTCTTGGGGCACCTGGGTGGCACAGTGGTTAAGCGTCTGCCTTCAGCTCAGGTCATGACCCAGAGTCCTGGGATCGAGCCCCACATTGGGCTCCCTGCTCAGCGGGAAGCCTGCTTCTCCCTTTCCCACTCCCCTGCTTATGTTCCCTCTCTTGTTATGTCTCTCTCTGTCAAATAAATAAATAAAATCTTTAAAAAAATAAATAAAATTTGAACTAGTCTTTAAAAACTGTAAACATTGGGGTGTGTAGGCAAAGCCAACAACCAGAGCCCCAGTGAATGTATAATTCGAGCAAGAAATAAGCTTTTGTTGTTTTAGCCATTGAGATTTGGGGGTTCTTTGTTTCTATAGAGGTGATAATTTCCTGTCAGCCCTCTGAGTTCAAAAGTAGTTGAGAAGCAGACACAAGAATCAGATAATTGGAGAACAAAATACCCAGTATTAGGGACTCTAAAGGGCCAGTTTGGAGAATGGACATAGATATCAGCCACAATTGGGTTTTTTAGTAACTTTCTCTCTGAATTTACCCTACCCATCCCAAACTTCAAGTCTGCCCATTACAAGGCCAGATACTGACATAGAAAGCTCAACTCATAGAGAAACAGAATGAGAAATTCTCGACAACAGGTAGGGCAGAGAAAGAGAACAGTAAAGCACAGAGGCTAAACTGAGCATGCTCAGTTCCTTCTTCTCATTCACCACAGAGATAAGGCACATCTCCAAGAGAAGCATTCCCACACTTGCCTGTCCTGGGGAGAGGAACTTCTTTCCTCAGGATGGAAAAACTCATAGTTCATAGTTGAAAGAATGAGCTGTTAATCCAATGAAGCCCAAGAGCAAAAGCTAAAGGGACTTATGGGGTCTTCTTTTACCTAAAATTAGTTTTTTTTTTTTATTATGTTTTGTTAATCACCTTCGTGCAATGTGGCATCTGTCCTAGGACATAGAGAGTGCATGGTCATCTATTTTCAGGGAAAGCAGGATCCTATACTTCCTGGGATTGTGAGATGCTAAATCAGACAAAACCATATCTGGGTGACAGTAGGTTCATCTGAGCTCCAAGACCAGATCTGAAGGAGAAAATTCCTAAGGAACAACCTGGATAGAGGAATGTGAAAGACAGTCCTATTATTTCGACTTAATTTAGACAAAGGGCTATAGGCCTGATTACAGACATATCAGCCTCAAGGATTACGGTAGCTGATGATAGAAGCACATGCTTTCCTCCATTTGCCTTCCTCAATGGCTGCTTTCCCCATTTACCAGATGAATGATGTTTAAACTATTCTTTTAAATCTGGTATTTTATTGTACGCTTCATTATAGCAGTAGTATGGAATTTGCCTTAGTTCATGACAAAGAAGTGTCTTGCTGAGGAAATGGGCAACACTGAAGCTGAGCAGTTTTAAGCTAGGGAAGAAGAAGCAATGATGGAGTGACACCTTGGAAAAAACAACCAACTAATCCTATGATTGTCATGTGGGATTTATCAATTGAGTAACAAACATGTGTTTGACTCCAAAACAACAGAATGACTTTGGCCTCTGCCAAGTTGTAAAACACACACACGCGCTCGCGCACATGCACACACACACACACACACACACACACACTCTTATAGAAAGTCAAGACAGTAGATAGATTAATAGCTAGATAAATAGGAAAGAAAGGGGGAAAAAAAGAAAGAAAGAAAGGGGGAGTATTTTTCCTCCTTTTAACAAATTCATAAACCGTTCAACAAATTGAGTCATTTTTGGTCAGATGCCCTTTTTATGTGTAACAACTAAGAAATCACAAGGTCATCATGTGAAAAGGAAGACTCTGGCATTATTTCTTCAGTTGTAATTATCTTCTGTGCATGAATAGTGGAACAAAGTTTTTTGTATTAGTTTATTTTTGTATAACAGTCTGCTTCAGCTGATCCTAAGACATCACTTGGATGGACTACACAGAAGCTAAGAGACTGTCAGGGTAGGCCAACATCATTGCTATTGCTCTTGAAACCTACTCTTTCTTTTGCATAAAACTTTTCTACTATTTGCTTATATACTTTACAGTTTTTTGTTTAGTAGGTAGGGGTCTGAATAAAATTCCCCAAACAGTTTGTTTTGTACCTATTTTCAGATGGCTGGGTTTTTTTCTTCTGAGGCTTCACAAACTCAAAACATTAATGTTCCTCATTGCAAAAGAAACTATGTTTTCTTAAATGTTGGTAGCTGATTATGAATGGATGTTATTTCCTTCCTGGAGAATATAAGTATTTTAATTTTGATGATAATCCTTTAATGTTATATTGCCTCATTCTGTAGGTCAGATTTCAGTTTAGGCATAAATTATATGAAAAGGATGCTTCAGAGAGCTATGATTAGCTTCTAGGAAATTTTTAGCCAGAGAAACACAGAGCAGTTTGAAAGCCTCCCTCATTAATGAGCACCTTTTATCAATAGTTTTAATTTCAGGTTAGAATTTGTGATATATTTTGTTTCTGCTTGTTGGCATTCTATTTATACTATAAATTTCCCTGTGGGTTTCTAGCATGGCTCTGATATGTGAGTGAGACAGAATTCTACCAGCCATTTCTGGTGCCTTTAAACTTGAATTATGATTTGCTATCTTGGGTTGTTTCTGTGCTCTGGTCATTCTCCCAAGGTGGATAACAGGACCCCGGTGGGAAAAGAAGGGAGTCCATTTTCTATAGCAAAAGAAATTGTAATAATTTCTTCCCACTGTGGCCTGTTTATTACAGGAATAGATACAGATAGCAGCTTTCCATGGGCCATTTGCTCTAGCTGGGTTGTTGTGGGATTTCAGTGCTAAATCCTACAAAGTTCTAGATAAACCAGGACAAGCTGATCACCATAGGTAGTCCCAAATTCTGAAAGATAGCAATCCCTGATTCAGAGAATTTAGAGGTCTGACTACCATAATGGAAATGTATATATGCAAATGCAGCTCATTGGCTTCACATTTGCCTTAAAATGACACAGGGACACCATATCTGTTCATGGCCCAGAGAGGGTCGAGGTCTCCTCCCAAAAGCCGTTTTCTTCTCTTAACTGCTGCCACACTACTTAAGAAGTTCATTCTTGGTGTTAAGAGTCTGGCCCTACACACCAGGTGAGTTGCCTTTTCCTTTTTAAGGTTTTCATGGGTTTCTGAAGTAAATAATAATATCTCAGCCATCTAATATTTAAATAAGCTACTTTCCTTTTTATTTGTAAATAGCTTTATTAAGACATAATTCACATACTATATAATTCACTCATTTTAGAAATACAAATCAATAGTTTCAGTATATTCACAGTTTTGCAACCATCATCACAATTTAAGATTAGAACATTTTTCATCACCCCCAAAAGAAACTGTGCCTATTAGCAGTCACTCCCCACTCCTCCCCCAACCTAGCCCCTGGAAACCACTAATCTATTTTCTCTCTCTGTGGATTTGCCTATTCTGGACATTTCATACAAATGTAATTACACAATATGAGGTTTTGTTGAGTCTGGCTTCTTTCAATTAGCATAAGTTTTCAAGTTTTATTCATATATTAGTATTTCATTCCTTTTTATAGCCGAATTGTATTTCATCATATGCATACATTACATTTTTTAATCCATTCATCCATTGATAAGTATTTCATTTGTTTTTGCTTTTTGTCTATTATGAATAACGGTGCTGTGAAGATTCATGTAAAAGTTTTTGTGTGAACATATGTTTTCAATTCTTTGGTTACATTCTTATGAGTAGAATTGCCTGGTCATATAATAACTCTATGGTTAGCCTTTTGAGGAACTTCCAGACCATTTTCCAAAGTGGCTGCATCATATTACATTCTTATCAAGCAGTGTGTATGAGGGTTTGAATTTCTTGACACCCTCACCAAGAATGGTTATTTTCTTATTTTTTATTTTAGGAATCCTAGGGTATAAATTATGGTTTTGATTTGCATTTCCCTGATGACTAATGATTTTGAGCATCCTTTCACATGCTTTTGGCCATTTGTATATCTGCTTTAGAGAAATGTCTATTCAAGCTGTCTTCTTTTTAGCTAAATTGAATCAAACAAAAAACAAAAAATATAACACATAAGGTGAACTAAGTTTCTAGGCACAAGATGGATAGACTTAGGTCCCCTGAGCATCTCCTTTTCTGTCATTTCTGAGATAAATTAATCTTCTGACAATAGCACAAGTATCTGGCCAAGGTGATATACAGTGAAATGATAAACAGATCAAAAGTCCACCCAGCAACTCCACTCAACTTCTATGATAGGTGACATTTAGAATTCTTGCAGAACCAGCAGGACGTCAATCAACCTGGCCCTTGACCCCTCACTCATTGGTCAATTCAAGCATGTAATGCAATCTTTCCTCCAATGGCAAGTAAGCAAGAAAGGATTGGGGTTGTCAGCTATGGGCTAGGTATTAGAAAGCAGGAGATGCTTATTGTTCATCATTGCAATCTCAGTTGGTTGCATTTAGACCTGGTAGGAATAGAGACAACTTCTTACTGGGGAGAGGCAATATTTTAAACCATTCTTGCCCATCAGTTCTTGTGATTTAGTCTTTCAGCTTAGTAGAAAGCATTATAGAATCTTAAGCCAAAAATTTATAATGTGCAATGAGGAAGTAAGAAAAGTCGTAGAATACTGACTGGTGGATGAACCCTATTGGGGGAAAACTTTAGGGTGCCTTGAGGTGGCATAAAATTATTGGGGCACATTTCAAGGGAGACAGAAGTTGTAGGGTAATTTTGGTCATTGTTGATTCTGTCACTGACCCAGAATGTAGACTAAGAGAGGTCTTGTGAGATGCTCTCTTACCACTCTGTTCTTGCTCAGAAAAATTTAGGGTAGGAAGAAGCTGCTTCTAGAGGAAGGGGATCTCAGGGATTGATGTATCAATAGCATACAAAGGTCTCATTTGGGGCACATAAATCCGGGAGTCCTTCATTTTGTAGCAGCCTGGAGGTTAGCAGATAAAGGTCCTTTAAGAATTTCCCCTGAAGTTGAATTCTTCTGGACCAAGACAGCCTCAGCCTTGGGACAGCTCAGTAACCTCTTGTAAGAGATGGCTGGCTTTACAGTTTATCAGTATTTGTTTCCTCCCTCTTAAATACAGAGTACAGGTACCATGAAAACAAAACTCTTTAACTGTAACAACAATAACAATTTGTTGAAAGCTTATAGCATTCCAAATGTCCCTAGTTTTCCTAGAATTCTTCCCTAGTTTGCTTACCATTTCTCTGTTGATATTTCAAAACCCTTAAGGAAAAGCCACCTGCATACCAGACAGTAGGATTTTGTTTCCATCTACATAGGACTTTCAGATGGTGAACTAAAGACAAATAGAACACCAGGATCTAAGATGTAGGATCTCATCCCTTCTCTTTTTGAATGTCAATTTGCAGTGTTTCTTCCTGTTTTCTGCACCAAACAAAATATTATCTATTTTTTTTTATTTACCTAATATTAACTTTGTTAGCTATAATTCTGTGGTTTAAAGAGGAAATAGAGTTGTAGGCAATAAAAATACCTGAGTTAATCTGAAACCTTAATCTATTATAATGATTCTTTTGGCATCGTACATAATTCTTCGACTTAATGACCTATAATGAAATTTTTAAATGAAGAGTACTTTTATTCCAACAATCTACCTTTATTCCAAGAATCTATTCTGTTCCAAGAATTTAGTAGATTCTTATTAATTTATTTAAAAAATTTACTGAGCACCTAATGTGTGCCAGATATTTTTCTAATTGTTGGAGGTAGAGCAGGAAAACAAACAAACTGGCCAATGACCTGAATAGGCCTATAGCTATTAAAGACATTTAATCAATAACTAATAACCTTCCAATTCAGAAAGCACCAGGCCCAAATGGGTTCACAGTGAATTCTACCAAACATTTAAGAAAGAAATTGTACCAATTCTACACAATCTCTTTCAAAAAATTGAAGCAGAAGGAATACATCCTAACTCATTCTGTGAAGCTAGCACTACCTTAACATCAAAACCAGACAAAGACATTACAAGGCAAAAAACTACAGACCAATATCTCTCATGAACATAAATACAAAAATTATCAACAAAATATTAGCAAATCAAATCCAACACTGTATAAAAAGAATTATACAAGACAATCAAGTGGTTTTATCCTAGGTGTGCAAGGCTGGTTTGACATTAAAAATCAGTTAATGTAATCCACCACATCAGCAAGCAAAGGAGAAAAATCACATGATTATATTAACAGATACAGAAAAAGCATTTGACAAAATCAACATTGATTTATGATAAAAAAATTCTCAACAATCTAGGAATAGAGGGAAACTTCCTCAACTTGATTAAGACCATCAGCAAAAAACCTCAGCTAAGGGGCGCCTGGGTGGCTCAGTCGTTAAGCGTCTGCCTTGGCCTCAGGTCATGATCCCAGGGTCCTGGGATCAAGCCCTGCATTGGGCTCCCTGCTCAGCAGGAAGTCTGCTTCTCCCTCTCTCACTCCCCCTGCTTGTGTTCCCTCTCTTGCTGTGTCTCTCTCTGTCAAATAAATAAATAAAATCATTAAAAAAAAAACTCAGCTAAATCATACTTGGTATTGAGAAACTTGAAACTTTCTGTCCAAGATTGTGAACAAAGCAAGGATGTCCCCTTTCACCACTACTTTTCAATATCATACTGAAAGTGCTAGCTAACACAAGAAGACAAGGGGGAAAAAAGGTATATAATTTGGGAAGGAAGAAATAAAACTGTCTTTGTTCACAGATGACATGATTGTTTATGTAGAAAGTTTGAAAGAATTGACCAAAAAAACTTCTAATAAGCAATGATAGCAAGGTCACAGGATACAAGATTAATATACAAAAGTCAATCACTTTCCTATATACCAGTAATGAACAAATGGAATTGGAAATTTAAAACATTATTATTTACATTAGCACCCCCAAAAGCAAATACTTAGGTATAAATTTAACAAAATATGTACATGATCTATATGAGGGAGACTAAAAATCTCTGATGAATGAAATCAAAGAAGAACTAAGTTAACAGAAAGATATTCCATGTTCATGAATAGGAAGACTCAATATTGTCAAGATGTCAGTTCGTCCCACCTTGACCTATAGATTCAGGGCAATATCAACAAAATCCCAGGAAGTTGTTTTATGGGTATCAGAAACTGATTCCAAAGTTTATAAACAGAACAAAAGACCCAGGATAGCCAACACGATACTGAAAGAGAGCCTAAGTGGAGGACTGCCATTACCTGACTTCAAGGCTTCCTCGAAAGCTACGGTAATCAAGACAGTGTGGTATTGGTGAAAGAACAAATAGATGAGTGGAATAGAATAGAGGGGCCAGAAGTAGATCCACAAAAATATAGTCAACTATTCTTTGACAAAGGAGCAGAGGCAATATGATAGACAAAAGATAGTCTTTTCAACAAATGGTGCTGGAACAACTGGACATCCACAGGGAAAACAATGAATCAGATGCAGAACTTATACCCTTCACAAAAATTAACTCAAAACAGATCACAGATCTGAATGTAAAATGTGAAACTATAACACTCTACAAGATAACATAAGAGAAAATCTTGGTGATGAATTTTTAGGTATGACACCAAAAGCATGATCCATGAAAGAAATAATCAATAAGCTGGGCTTCATTTAAATTAAAAACTTCTGCTCTGTGAGGGACACTGTCAAGGGAATGAAAAGACAAACCACAGACCAGGAGAAAATATTTGCAAGAGACACATCTGATAAAGGACTATTATCCAAAATTACAAAGAACTCTTAAAACTCAACAATAAGAAAAAAACAAGCTGATAAAATAAATTGGCCCTAACAGATTAAAGAATATTTACAGGTGGCAAGTAAACCTATGAAAAGATGCTTCACATCATAAATCATCAGGGAAATACGAATTAAAACAACAAAATATCACTACACACCTATTAGAATGGCCAAAATTTGGAACACTGGCAATACCAAATGCTGGTGAGGATGTGGAGCAATAGAACTCTCATTTATTGCTGGTGGGAATGCAAAAATTGTAGTCACTTTGGAAGACAGTTTCGTGGTTTCTTATAAAATTAAATATATACTTACCATTTGATCCAGCCATCATGCTCCTTGGTATTTACTCAAAGGAGCTGAAAATTTATGTCTACGCAAAAACCTGCACATGAATGTTTTGGGCAGCTTTACTCATAATTGCCAAAACTTGGAGCAGCCAGGATCCTTCAAAAGCTGAGTGGATAAATAAACTGTGATACATCCAGACAATATTATATTATTCAGCATTGCAAAGAAATGAGCTTCCAAACCATGAAAAGGGAGAAACCTTAAATACATATTACTACTTGAAAGAAGTCAATCTGAAAAGTTTACATACTATATGATTCCAAGGATGTGACATTCTGGAAAAGGCAAAACTATGGATCAATAAAGAGATCCCTTGTTGCCAGGGGTCGAGGGGAGGAAAGGAGAAATAGGCCAGGCATAGAGGATTTTTAGGGCAATGAAACTGCTCTGTATGATACTACAGTGGTGAATACATGTCATTATAAACTTGTCCAAATGCATAGAATGAACAACACCAAGAGTGAACCCTAAGGTAAACTATGGACTCGGGTCTCATGTCCCACTGGTGAGGAACGTTGACAATGGGGGAGGCTCACAGGAGTAGAGGCTCAATTTTGCTGTGAACCTAAAACTGCTCTGAAAAATAAGGTCTATTAAAAACAAAAGAACAAAAACACAGGCCAAACCCTTGCCCTTGTGACACTAACTGTCAGGAGCTCTGCTGAGCTGGGAGAGAAAGAAAGGGGTCAGCATAGCTGTTTAAAGCAACAAGCCAAAAATCAGAGTTGAGCCTTCAAATCCCTTACTGTGATGGAGTAAGCAAGAATCTAAAGCTGGAGAAAGGGCAGACTCCCTCCTGTTTCATTTCCCTCACTAAATGGCACACCAGGGAGGATCTTTGATGGGTTCATGGATTCTGGGATTGAAACAAGGGGCTGGGGGGATGGGGAGAAGTTGGCAAGGTCGGGGAGGGCTAGGAGTGAAACAGTACTGGGTACTGAGTCAGAGTGGGGAAAAGTGTCTTCAAGGTTACCCTCTCCTCCCCCCTCCACCTCCACAAGGAGGACTCAGCAGAAGCCCCTTGAAGCTCTGTGCCCAAGGCCTCTCAGAGAGAAAGCCAAGAATGATGGTCTGGGGCTAGAAGTGCAGATCTGTGAAAAAAGCATGTCTGGCCAGGGGCCCTGGGTCCCTGCCTGCACCTCCCTTCCGAGACCCCGATGCACTGGCTGTGAACCAAGTCTGCTGCAGGAATAGCAGCTTTTTCCCTGTGAGCCTGCCAGGTTGGAGCCTTTGAAATCGCCTCTGGTCAGGCCTGAAAAATCACCCATAGGTTTTGAACCAGGACAGTCACATTCTAGACAGTTATGAGGATGAGCCTGTAAAGCAGTTGCTCTACCACATAGGAGTAAGTGCTAACTTACTAAATAAATAAAGCAGGGGAGGCAGATCAGAAATACCTGAGAGTCCGGGGGTAGGGGTGTGAGAGCAATTTTAGACAAGGGAAGGCAAAGGAGGCCTTGTAAAAAGGTGGCATGGTGTGATAGACTTCCGAATGAGCCTTGCAGAAACCCGGGAGAAGAGCAGGTCATGTAGAGGGAGCAGCAGGTACCAACTGCCAGAACCGGGATGGAAGTCCTTGTGTGGTATTGGAAGAGGCCCATTTGTCTGGAGTGGAGGGAGCAAAGCAAGGGGAGCAGGGGATGGGTGATGGGAGTGAGAGCTAAGGAGGAACTAGTCCCACAGGGCCTTGGAGCCTCTGACTGGGGATTTGGATTTTTTCTCTGAGTGAGAGAAGCCACTGGAATTGATTGATTGATTGATTGATTGATTTTTAAAGCAATTTCTACGCCCAACATGGGGCTCAAACTCATGACCCGGAGATGAAGAGTCACACCGGAGACCACGTGCTCTACCGACTGAGCTAGCCAGGTGCCCCCAACTGGGGATCTTGAACAGAGGAATGACATGATTTGGCCCTAGCTACCCTGTTGAGAAGGGCTTTAGGAGAGAGGAGGAGATGTTAAGGGCAGAAGCAGAAGGACCTGTTAGGAGGTTACTCTCATCATCTGGGAAAGAGATGATTGATGTTGGCTTGGACCAGGGTGGGGGACTGGAAGAAGGGAGAAGTGGTTGGGTATGGGATCCATTTTTAACACAATGCTCCCATTGTATCCATTCTAAACACACCTTTTAACATACCTGAAATCAGAATGCATCTTACAACGGGGTGGCATCTCCTGATTGCTCTCAGCCAAGTGGCAATCATGATGCAGCTGTTCAGTTAGATAACACGGTCTGGTAATTGCCAGCATCAATCCATAGGTATAGATACAGTGTGACAATTTCTGATTTTAGGTGACTAAATTTCAAAGTTCAATATCCTTGCTCAGAAACACACCATACATGTGGCTTCTCCACTTTATTTCTGGCCCTCCTACTTTTGTACCTGGACATTAACTTTGTCCAGTTTTCTCCAGGCTTCCAGTCTCTTACATACAGTGAATATCACAGACTGGTACCAGGCTTATCTCCCTGAAAACCAAAGCTGATCATGTCTCTCAGCGCCTGTGTCTTGGATGCTCTATGGTGCTTACAGAATCTGTTCCAAACTCTTCAGCTTCATAGAGGACCCTCCCAATCTTCTCCCACCTATGTCTCCAACTTTATTTCCTGCCGCTTCCTAACTTGTACTTCCTCCATAAGCTATGCTGGAACTCTGTTTCCCGTGCAGCCAGACCCTCGTCCCAAATGTCCCGCTTGCGCCTGTTCCCTCTGTCTTTCTCTCAACTGCTGCTCATCCTTCAAGCTCCAGCTCCAAGCAGACTTAGTTATTCATCGTCTCACAAAACATGCCACCTGGAAATTCTAGTCATCTGCTCACCCATCTATCTCCTCCAGGAGGTTGTGAGTTGGGGACCTCATTCATTTTTGCCACACAAAATCCCCTAACATAGCAATACACTTGGCACAGAACAGGTATGCAATATTTGTAAGAGTCTTTATTATAGTGCATTTGACCAAAACCATAGTAGACAATGATAGAACCTACCTCATAAAGATGTTTTAGGAGTTTTGAGGATTTTGTAAGATAAGGCATACCCCAGGTACAAAGAACAGTGCTTGGTACATAAGTGCTCAATAAATATTTCCTCTTTTCAGAGTTTATATTGCATTGTGAAAAATATTACTATTATGTTTTAATTATCATAATGCACTTTTAACCTCATCTGAAAAGTATAACATCTCTTTTCAAGCCTCAGAATGGGATTTGTCCCATCACAGAAACTTCTGGTGTGTTCACTGAAAAAGAAAAAAAGCAGTGAAAAGAGGAGGTAACCCCATTTTATTTCTCTCTTGGTGACAACGTGCTAGAATCTATGATTATTTGAACAGTCTAAATATAGAGCACTGATGACCCAAAAGCTCTTCTCAAATTTCATCTTTTTCTAATAGCTTCTGAAAAAACACTCCCAGGAGTGTCAACTCGTAATGTCAGTTTAGGTAGTTGATGTGATTTACAGCAGCATATTGCATTTTATCTCATTGACTTTAACTCACAAGTGTCTACTCATGTCCAGCCTGCTCTGGTCACGATAAATGCATCATCCAATTACTCCTTTAGTCTGTTTGCTAATATGGAAATAAGCAATTTAATGCATTGGTAAAGTCACAAAAGCAGACATCATTGGGCCTCTGTTAACTCTGACTAATATGCAAGACTCTGAACAATACTTTGATGTGCACTTCCTTCTATGACTTAGGAGTTCTCCTGATTGCTAAATTGACACTGATGAATTTTAATACATGATTATTAAATTCCCCTAAGGCTTTTAAATAAAAGTCTCCAATAAATTCATCTTGATTGGTGCACTATTGTTCTTGATATTTATAATGGCTCCCGCTTTGCTCTTTTTCTTATTTGAGATGTTGAGAAACTGTAGAGTTTATTGGGTAAGTGGGAGTCTATACATGCATAATTTTCAAATTAGCGTGATCAACATGAGATTTAAAGTACACTTGGGGAATACGTTTTTAATCTCCCCCATCTCTCCCCCATCCTCCCTTTCCTTCTTACGGATAACCTTGATTCAATGCTTCATGTGAAATAGAAGCAAACAGGTACTTTCTCCTCTTCCTCCCACTCTGCAGCCTCTTGAATCAGGACCCACTCTCCGTCTTTCATCTGCTACTATAGGACGAAACATCCCTTCTCCTTGCTAAAGTCAACCCTTCCCTTGAGTTCTGGGTCTCATCCTCTTGCACCTCCTCTAGCACTTTTCTCCTACAAATAGACCCCTCTCTCCTGCACTATTGATTTCCCTCTCTTTGGGTTTGTTCCCATCAGTCAACAAAGCGACTCTTGACCCCCCTTTCCTGTCTAGCTGCTGCCCCATTCTCCTGCTCCCGCACAGCAAAACTTCTCAAATGAAAGCGCTCCCCCCATTACATCACCTACTTTCTTTCCTCAATCCATTTCAGTTAGATCTTTGTCCTCCCCTCTACATCTGAAACGGCATCAGTGGCCTCCATGGCACCAAATGCAATGGTCACTTTTTGCCTTCATCCAACTCAGCATCTTAGTGGCATGTCTCCCAACTGTCTACTCTCTTCTTGAAACTCTCTTTTTTTGGGCTTTGGTGATAACCTGCTCCCCTGATGTTCTTTTTATTTTACTGCCTATGAACTGTGGGCTGCTAACTCCCAAACATATATATTCAGGGCACCTGGGTGGTTCAGTCAATTAAGTTTTTGCCTTCAGCTCAGGTCATGATCTCAGGGTCCTGGGATTGAGGCCCACATCAGACTCCCTGCTCAGTGGGCAGTCTGCTTCTCCCTCTCCCTCTGCCTGTCACTCCCCCTGCTTGTACTCTCTCTCTGTCAAATAAATAAAAATCTTTAAAAAACCCACAAAAAAACAAGAAATATATATATTCAGATCTGACCTTTCCCAGGATCCCAACTTGTATATCTAAATACAATTTGGCATCTCCACTTGAATGTTTAATGAACATCTCATACCTAATTGTTTATTGTGATCACCTTTCCATGTAAATATATACATTTAGAATCCTTCTGCTGTTCACTCTGCCCAATATTCTCTTCCTTCAACCTTTCCCTTTATTTCCTGTCCTTTCTCCTAAACCAGCGTCCAGTAGAATTGGTCCCTGGGTGATTCCATAGCATCCAGTAGTTCTCTTTTTGGTAATTAGCACACTTACAGTCAATTACTCAAATGTATTATTATCTGTTTAATGTGAATCTTACCCCTTTAGTCTCTAAGATTCTTCAAGCCGGAGATTTTCTGTGTTATTTAGTGTATTTTGAGTGCTCAACACAGTGTCTTGCACATATTAGGAGCTCAATAAATATATTAATTTTTTGCCTTTGTATTTCAATGTTATTTCCTTTTTTTCACCATTATAAGTAATTCTACAATCAACATTCATATTGCTAAACATTTGGCATGTCTTTAATCCCATTCTCAGAACAATCCCTAGACATAGAATCACTGGTTATACTGATACACATTTTCACATCTTTTGTTATAGTGTGGTAGTCTGCAAAATGGCCACCATTAACTTCTTCCCTCTATGAGCAAGCCATTCATTCATTAAAAGGTGATGCCTCCTTCCCTTATCTTTGAATGATTTGCTTTGACCTTCAGAATGTGATAAAAGTAGGATCACCAGAAAAAAAATAAAAGATGCCCAGTAAAACTAGAATGTCAACTACACAGAAAAAAATGGGATATACTCATACTAAAATTATTTGTTATTTATCTGATACTCAAATTTAACTGGGCATCCCGTTTTTTATTTGCGAAATCTGGCAACACTAGGTAAGTATAATGATACTACACTAGGTTGGTATGATGATGCTATTTCAGTTTTAGGCCTAGCCTTTAAGAAACCTGGCAGTTTCTACTTTTGCTGTCTGGAAGTCAGCTACCATGCCATAAAGAACTTTGGGCCAGACTCCTAAATGAAGAGGTCACCCAGAAAAGTCTAGGAGGATGAGATGTCATTTTGGATGTTCTAGCCCCAGCTGGGTCCCCAGTCCTGGGAGAGTAGGATCTAACAGCATGTGTCCAGGTAGATTTCAGAACTACTGATCTCCCTGTTGTTGAATGGGAGTGTCTCTTGTAGGTTTCCTGTCCCTTTTTCACCTTTGTATGCCTGGTGGGGGGTGGCATGGGGTAGAATGAGGGAGAATTGGGGAGGGACAAAAAACAACGCACAGTTCTCCAGATCCAGAGTTGCTGCACCCATATCTGGAAATGATGCAGATCATGAAATATTGAACTTTGACTGTGGTGGATTACATATAACCACAGATTCTTTGCCACTTCTCTGATTAAGAGGTGGAGTCTGTTTCCCCTTTCACAGGGACCCTGGGATGGCCTTGTTTTTTACCCGAATAAAATAATTTACCTGAAGAATGTGGTGATGTGAAGTTACATGACTTTCAGGAAATAGCGTTCTGGAAAATCGGCTCTGAAACTTTTTCTGAAAGTCCTGATTTATAGCATTTGCCAGTTTCTGTGATGTAAATATTGCCATGCTGACTGATTTCAAGCTACCAATGGGAGATCACTGGACATGGAGCTGGAAAGAGATATGCATCACCAGCTTTTAGAAGCTGGTGCTGGTCGGCTCTGGTAAACCACTGCTGGCAGACCTAGGCGTTGAGAGGTCTGTCAGCTTCCATTTTTGCTTTCTTGGCATCCAACTGACATGAAGGATCCTTGGGCTTGTGTCCTGAATGATGAGGGGCACGCGGAGAAGAAAGGAAGCCTAGAGCATTCCAGCTGAGGGCAGCTGCTTGAGTCGCACTGGGCAACATTACATAGTGAGTGAGACCTTGTAGCCAACTCAGAGAAATGTGAGAAACAATACACTGGTGTGGATTTAAGCAACTATATTTTGGAAAGGCTTATTAGTCAGCAGTAGGTAACTGCCATATTGCCAAGTTGCCATAAAAAAGTTGTTTCATTAGTCCTGTTAAAAATATATGCAAGTGCCTTGCTCTTTACACATTAGCCCACCTTCTACATGAATATTACCAGGTTTATAAGTTAGGGAAAAAAGTACATTGCCGTTTAATTTGCATTCTTTGAAAATGAGTTTGAATATTTTTCAAATGCTTATTGGCCATAAACTGACTGCCCATTTTTCTTTCAATTTTTAAGGGCTCTTTATATTTAAGTAATAGTAACCACAAATGGGGAATATTTTGCTGTATATGTGGCTACACAGTTTGCTCAGAGGCTCTTTGCAGTAAAAGTTTAACCTCTTTATACAAGAAATAGTGCCTGACTAGACAATTTTCTGAGTGTTTCTTGTAACATGAGCATCTCTAGTTTTTGGCTTGTGTACTTGTTTTTAGTATTCCTTAAATTATTCTAATATTTTCTCTGGATTTTCTTACTAGTGATTTTCTTCAAATGAAAATTTTCTCTGAAACCCAGTACGACACATTCCGCCCCTTCCCCTCACCAGTCCAGAGTGAACCTACTGGCTTGGGCTACTGCAGTAGGTTAAGTCTTCAGCCATCCTTGGGTTAAACCTTGTAGAAAGTCTTTGGATAAACTGCAGTTATATTTCATACCAATTTTAATCTCACAAATTTGAAAGAACATGACACAAAGATGTTATTAGTTTTTTTTTAAGATTTTATTTATTTATTCAAGAGAGAGAGGGAGAGACCATGTGGGGGGCTGGGGGGCAGAGGGAAAGGGAGAAGCAGACAGCAGGGAACCCCATACCATGGATCCCAGGACCCCGGGATCACAAACCGAGCCGAAGGCAGACACTTAACAGGCTCAGTCACCCAGGCGCTCCAAAAATGTTATTAGTTTGCACAAATTTCAAACACAGTTGGTCCTTGAACTGTATTTGCTGACCCCAACCTCTGCAATTGAAAATCCCCTTAGAAATTTTGAGTCCTCCAAAACTTACTAATAGCCCACTGTTGGCCAGAAGCTTTACTGATAACGTAATCAATTAACACAAATTTTATATGTTATACATATTACATACTGTATTATTACAATAAAGTAAGCTAGAGAAAAGAAAATGTTATTAAGAAAATCATAAGAAAGAGAAAATACATTTACAATACTATACTGCATTTACTTTAAAAAATCTACATATAGGGACACCTGGGTGGCTCAGTCGGTTAAGTGTCGAACTCTTGATTTTTGGCTCAGGTCATGATCACAGGGTCATGGGATCGAGCCCCTCATCAGGCTCTGGCTGGGTATGGAGACTGCTTGGGATTCTCTCTCTTTCTAGCTTCCTCTGCACTCAGCACCCCCACCCCAACCCCTGCTGTCTCTCTCTCTGTCCCCCCCCAAAAAAATCTGCATATAAGTGGACCCATGCCGTTCAAACCCATGTTGTTCAAGGGTCAACTATAACGTGAATCCTTCCAAACTAAAATGTACTTTTATTGGATTGGATTTTGGAGTAAAAAAATGAGCATTAATGGAAAAACTGGTGAAATATGAATAAAGTCTTGAATTCAGTTAATAATACTCATGTTGGCTTCTTAGCTTAGGCAAATGTACCACGGTAACATTTAACAATAGGAGAAACTAGGTGAGGGGAGTGCAGAAAGTGTATACATTATTTTTGTAAACCTTTTCTGTACATTTTTTGAAGTATTTTTTTAAGTGACTAAAAATTAGCTCTAAGATACACTGTATAATGTTATAAGCTTATGTATTCTGAGAATGCTAATCCTTACATTATGTTGATTTCTTCTGGGGAACAATCTGTTTAGAATTATGCAAGTTTTGAATTATGTGAGGTTTTTAGTATCTTATCCCATGAATATAATTCACTACCATCTGAATTATATATTTACATCCTGTTTTGTAAACTGAAATAGGAAAAACTGAAGATTTAAGCTAAAAGAAATCCATCCTCCCAATAAAAATCAAAACACAAAACTAAAACTCTTTCCCAGTTTTTTACATCAGAATTGTGGCAATAAAGCCTTAAACTCCATGTACTTTGGACAAGTACATGATGATCAAAGACCTGAATTTAAGTGGGGAATCTGGAAACCAGGTCCCCAGGTAGGGCTCCGTCTGACTCTATGAGGTAGAAATGTGAGCACAGGCATCCAAATCTTGCAGGCACAGTCATAAATCTTTATGAGAAATTTGGCTTTTGCCCATGTAATTGGTAGGATCCACTCCCCTCCCCCACACTCACTTTGTGTTTTTCATCACAGCAGTGTCTTGGGAGTGGTGGTGGGGGGGGGTGTTTGTCATCATTTCATATTCCTCTGTAGGTTTCTTTGTAGATAAAATGTATCTTTTTATAGGCTTCACACTTGTAAAAGAAATTCCAATCATTTAAATTCAAGATGTTTCAGGGTTCAGTTTTTACTGTTTACCTTTCTATTTAGAGTATATCTCTTGAAATTGTATAACACACTCCCCTATGCCTCATTTCTTATAAGAGCATCTCTCTGATATTAAGTGGCCTTTGGATAGAGTGTAGTTAAATTTCACACTAATTTGAATGAACAAATTTGAAACAGTGAGCAACAAAATATTACTGAAGTCTTACTTTTATACTGTATGCTGAAATAATATGAGTACCCACACTAAAAATTGTTTATTGTATATTAAAGAGTAACTTTGATGTAAGGAACACATTACAATGGCCTAGGTTTATGTGTACTGAGACTGTTATTTCTTAGATTTATTCTTTTTTTTTTTGGACATTACATTTATTCTTAAGGGAGATGTCTGGATGTCTTATGAATGTTTTGAGTTATGTGAAATTTTCAGGAGCTATTCTTAGCGTGGTTCTCCAGTGGTTTGGATGATCCAACTCCCTACTGTGAATCTGTTTTATTATTATTGCTGATGTGATTGCTAATGATGAAAGTTATTGGTTGCTTAATCCTGTGCCACGTGTATTATTCCATTATCTATGAGGCAGGCGTTATTATTAATATCATGTCCATTTTGTAAATGAAAAAAAATCTCATGCTTGCCAAATTTAAGTAACTCGTGTCCCAGGGAGTATCTTTGGATTTAGGGCTGGAATGAAGATTTCTTTCTCTGTCAGTTCCAGGATTTTTACTGACCAATTTAGTATAAAATATTTACCGCACTTGCCTCTGTTTGTTCAGCCCTGTGGAAAGGTAGGTAGGTCTTTGTTTCTGTGGTCTTACAACTTTAACTTTGGATCTGCTTCTTTGTTCTCAGGCCACTCATCTGCCTTTTTGGAAGGCAGCCACCACTTTACCTCTGGAATTGTTCAAGACCGAAGAAGCTGTTTCACCTATTTTGTTTGCTTACTTGTTTTTGCTTGCTTCTTTTCATGTGTGGGTTTTTTCACATCTGTTAAAATCACTCAAAGTTTTGTTTTTTCTAAAGGGAGCTTATCCCTTTCTGTTTCTTTAAACAACAGTGTCTGTAATCACTATTTTCCTCCTTCCTAGGAGTAGTTGATATTACGGATTATAAAATGGTAATAAATAGCATTTCTTCCCTGAAACCCTTTTTCCTTTTAGAATTAAAAAAATGGGGCACCTGGGTGGCTCAATCAGTTAAGCGTCTGTCTTTGGCTCAGGTCATGATCCCTGGGTCCTGTAACTGAGTCCCGAGTTGGGCTCCCTGCTCAGCGGGGATTTTGCTTCTCCCTCTCCCTCAGCTGCTCCCCCTGCTCTCTCTCTCTCTCAAATAAATAAAATCTTAAAAAAAAAAAAGGGTAAATCTACTCATCTTGAACAGAGACAATTTGATTCCAGCACGTCTGAGGCATTCCATGGCCTATGATGTAATTTCCTCCCCTAAATCTTTCAATCGAGGGAGACAGAGTAACCCCAGGTTAGGGAAGAAACTAAAATTTTTCAGTGTTTTCTAATTTGGGGGTATGGCTAAACATCTGGAATAAAGGAATGTAGGTTGAGCCAGAATCGGGGCTTTCATACTCCACGCAGTTTTATATTTTCTATTTAGAAAAGTATAATCACTTTCATAAATTCCTATTAACCAAAGAACTAAAGCCATACTCCATTACTGTAATAATCTCTGCAGAACCTTCATTATTAATTTGATTTCTGTCACTCCACTAAAAGTGAGCTTCATGAAGGCAAGGACTTTGTCACAGAAGACTGCCTGACACGTAGGAATGAAGTTCTTTTCAATGAACGAGTTATGGTTCAGTAACTGAGATCTCATTAAAGAAGCTTCATAAAACTAAGGAAATATGTAGAAAACAGCAAAATAGAAGGAGCACTGGATAAGGCATCAGGAGGAAGGCTTGGTTCTACTTTCAGTTTAACTTTCAGCTGATGAACTTTATAACTTTGGGTAACTTCCTGAACCACTCTAAAAATCTAAAAATGAAACCCTTTGGATAGTGAGCTATGCTTTGCTTTACTTTACTTTCTGAATATTAGCCCTGATTCAAGATTTGGTTTATGGAATACTAAGATATGGTACACTTAAACAGTCTGTATTTGATGCCATAGATTATACGTTAGCATATTTCTTAACTAACATATTAAGGTGTGTGACTTACACTATAGACTTAGTAACTATTGAATTTTAAAATTTATGTTGTATCAAATATCACCTGTTAAATAGAATCCAATATCTTTTTAAAAATACATTTTTCCTAGGGCCTTTTATATTTATGAATGTGACTATGTATTTACTAAATGATTTCACATTGATCCTTTGCTAATTTAAAGATTTTTTTATTTATTTATTCATGAGAGGCAGAGACAGAGAGAGAGAGAGAGAGAGAGAGAGGCAGAGGGAGAAGCAGGCTTCCCACTGAGCGGGGAGCCCGATGCGGGACTCGATCCCAGGACCCCGGGATCATGACCTGAGCCGAAGGCAGACGCTTAACCATCTGAGCCACCCAGGCGCCCGATCCTTTGCTAATTTAAAAGCTGTTCATCTTAGTGGAGGTTCCTTGTTGTTGGAAGGCCAGGTCCAGTGGGAAGGTGTTGGCCAGATTCACCTTACAAATCAAAGAAGCCAAGCCTGTGATTCAGACTACCTATCTATACTTGTCAAGCAGCCAGAGGAGAGACAATGTCCCCATTGGAATACAGCATTTTCTTATCCTCGTGATCACCTGAAAATGCCAAAGGCAAAGGACAAGTTGAATCCTGCTGCTAGAGAGGCCTGAGAGTGTTTATTTTGCTCTCAACTTAGAAGAGGAGGTAACTGGGACTCTTGATATCTGGCACTCCACTACCTTTGTCCAACAAGCACATTCCTAAGAAAGGCAGAACATCTAAAGGCAAAAAGAAAGCAGCCTTTGATGGTTCTTTTATTTATTTATTTTTCCCTTAATACCTATTTTGAGGCAGATACTGTGTTTTCAGGCCAATGTTTTACAAACTTATTTGTACGTTTATGAACTGCAGAATGTAAGAAATACACTTTTCAATTTCAACCCGGTACACCTGTGTATGCACCTGCAGGCATGCATGGACACACATACAGACATACATATGAACTTAAAACTGAAACTAAATTTCTTCCAAACAATGTCTAAACTATCTACAGTTGAGCCATCTGATATATTTTTTTTAAAGATCTTTTTTTTTTTTTTTTTTTTTGACAGAGAGAGACACAGCGAAAGAAGGAACACAAGCAGGAGGAGTGGGAGAGGGAGAAGCAGGCTTCCCGCTGAGAGGGAGCCGGATGCGGGACTTGATCCCAGGACCCTGGGATCATGACCTGAGCCGAAGGCAGACACTTAATGACTGAGCCACCCGGGTGCCCCATCTGATATATATATATTTTTTAATATTATTTCAGTGTTGTAAACTTTTACATTGGAAAAAACACTGCTCTATATGTTTTCAAGGGATTCCAAGAGAAATTATGGCCCTTGACCAACAGAGAACATATGGTTCATCAAATAATCAACAGAAAGCGAAACATAATGAATGACATCCTGGGTGCTGGGACCAATGGATATCCACATGCAAAAGAATGAAATTAGACAATTACCTACACTATATATAAAAATTAACTCAAAATGGGTCAAAGATATAAGAGGTGAAATTATTAAAGTCTTAGAAGAAAACATAAATCTTTAAGACCCTTGATTGGGCAGTGGATTCTCAGGAAAGGCCCTTAAAATCCAAGAAACAAGAGGAAAATAGATAAATTGGACTTTGAAGTATAAAAGTTTCTAAGTTTGATGAAGTCCAAGTTATCTGTATTTTCTTTGGTTTCTTGTGCTTCAAGTGTCTTATCTAAGACGGGTGCCTAATCAAAGGTCATGAAGATTGAAGCCTGTGTTTTCTTTTAAGAGTTTAGTAGTTTGCATCTTACATTTAGGTCTTCAAATCATTTTGAGTTAATTTTGTTTGTGATGTTAGATAAGCACTCATCTTTATTCTTTTATGTATGGATATGTAGTTGTCTCATTACCATTTGATGAAAGACTAATTTTCCCTCATTGAATTGTATTGGCATCCTTATTAAAAATCAATGGACCATAGATATATGACTGTAAATGTGAGGGCTTAGTTTTGGACTCTCAATTCTATTCCATTGATTTATAGGTATATTTTTATGTTACTATCATACTGTCTTGATTATTATATCTTTGTAGTAAATTTTGAAATTGGGAATTATGAGTTCTCCAAACTTGTTCTTGTTTCTCAAGATTGTTTTGGCTATTTGGTATCCCTTGAATTTCTGTATGAATTTAGGGTCAGCTTATCAATTTTGCAAAAAAAGCCATGGACATTTTAATAAAGATTTTGTGAAATCTATACGTGAATTTGGGAAGTGTTGCCCTCTAGACCATATCAAATCTTCCAATCCATGAACATGGTATTATTTTCCATTTATTTAGATCTTCTTTAATTTCTTTCAATAATGTTTCCCAGCATTCAGTATGTAAGCTATGCACTTCCTTTGTTAAACTTATTCTTAAGAGCTTCCTTCTTTTTTGATGCTATTGTAAGTGAGACTATTTTATTCATTTCATTTTCGGAGTGTTCATTTCTGGTGTTTAGACACATAATTAATTTTTATTCTTGATCCTGTATTCTGAAACCTTGTGGAACTTGTTTGTTAGCTCTAATAGTTTTTCTGTGGCTTCCTTTGAATTTTCTATAGACAAGATCATCTGCAAACATAAATAATTTTACTTCTTTCTTCCCATTCTGAATGTTTTATTTCATTATCTCATCTAGCTAGAATCTCCGGTACAACATTGAATAGCAGTGGCAAGAGTGGACATCCTTGTCTGGTTTCTGACTAGGCGGAAAGGTTTCAGTCTTTCACTACTAATAGCATATAAGCCATGTTTTTTTCATTAAAGTCCTTTTTCAAGTTTAGCATGTGCTCCCTATTACTAGTTTGTTGAGTGTTTTTATCATGAAAGGATGTTAGATTTGTCAAATAATTTTTCTGCTTTGATTGAGATGATCACATAACTTTCATCTTTTACTTACAAGGTGTGTTATATTGATTAATTCTCTTATGTTGAACCAACTTTGCTTTGCTGGGATGCATTGCACTTGGTCATGATATACAATCCTTTTTATATGTTGCTGGATTCAGTTTGCTAGTAATTTGCTGAATATTTTTGTGTCTACATTCTTAAATATTAGTCTGCAGTTTTTTGTTTGGGGTTCCCCCCCGCCCCGGTGATCTCCTTCTTTGGTTTTGGAATCAGGTAATACTAGCTCCACAGAAAGAATTGTTCAGTGGTTCTTTTTCTTTTTTCTTTGAAAACGTTGGTGAAGAATTGGCATTAAGTCTTCTTTAAATGTTTAGTACAGTCCATCAGTGAAGTTGTCTGGGTCTGGGCTTTTCTTTGTTGGTAGATATATATATTTTTTAAGATTTTATTTATTTATTTGAGAGAGCAAGAGAGAGAGCAGAGGGAGAGGGAGAGACTCTCAAGCACTCAGTGGGGAGTCTGCTTGAGAGTCTCTCCCTCTCCCTCTGCTCTCTTTCTTGCTCTTTCAAATAAATAAATAAAATCTTAAAAATATATATATATCTACCAACAAGAGGCTCGAATGCAGGAACCTGAAATCTTGAACTGAACCAAAATCATGAACTGAGCCAAAATCAAGAGTTGGATGCTTTAACCAACTGAGCCACCCTCGTGCCCTTTGTTGGTAGATTTTTGATTACCTACTCAGTTTCTTTTTTACTTATTATAGGTCTATTTCAATATTCTATTTCTTCTTGAATTCATTTCAGTTGTTTGTTTTTCTAGGAATTTTACTAAGTTGAGTCTTCCATCTTTCTTTCTTGGTCTGTTTGGATAAAGGTTTACCCATTTTCTTGATTTTTTTCAAATAACCAACTTTTGTTGCTGTTTTTGATTTTCTCTATTGTTTTCCTATTTTTTTAATTTCACTTTTTTCTATTGTAATTTTATTATTTCCTAACTTTTGCTTGCTTTGGCTTTAGTTTGATTCCCCCACCCCCAGTTTCTCAAGGTGGAGGGTTAAGTTTTATTTGAGATCTTTTTTTCTTTTTTAATGTAAGCATTTATAGCTATGCATTTCATTCTGGGCATTGTTTTTGCTACACCCATTTGTTTTAGTATGTTCTGTTTTCATTGTCATTCATATCAAAGTATTCTCTAATTTCCCTCATCAGTTTTTTTTGGGGGGGGATCATTGGTTATTTGAGTTTTTTAGCATTTGTGTATCTGAATTTTCCAAATTTCCTTGTGTTATCAATTTCTAATTTTAGTCCATTCAGTTGGAGAATAGTTTGTATAGTTTCAATCTTTTTAAATTTATGAAGACTTATTTGATGGCATATATGTATGGCCTATCCTGGAGAATGTTCTATGTGCACTTAAAAAGAATACATATTTTGCTGTTGTGTATTTCTCCTTTTGATTTTGTCATTTTTGCTTTATATATGTTGGGTTTATGTTTCTAGGTTCACATATGGCCATAACTGTTATAACTTCTTATCAATTGACTCTTTTTTCATTATAAAATGTGCTTTTTTTCTGTAACAATTTTTATCTTAAAGTCTATTTTGTTTGTCACTAGTAGAGCCACATCAGCTTTCTTGTGTTTACTATTTGCATGATATATCTATTTTCATGCTTTTACTTACAACCTATTTGACTCCTTAAATCTAAAGTATGTCTCTCATAGATAGCCTACAGTCAAATCATGTGCGTTGTTTTTTTATTCTGCCAATCTTTGCATTTAACTTAGATAGTTTAAATCATTTACATGTAATGTAATTTCTGATAAGGTAGAATTTTGTCTGCTATTTTGCAATTTGTTTTTTATATCTTATGCATTTTTTATTCCTGCATTTCTCCATTGCTGCCTTTTTTCATATTAAATATTTTCTAGTGTGCCATTTTAATTCTCTCATTAATTTTTATTGTGTATTTTTAGTTACTTTCTTAGTGGTTGCCCTGTGGATTACAATTAACATCTTAATTTAAACAATCAAGCTTAGATTAATACCAGCTTAATTATAATGTTATATAAAATGTTGTCCAGTAAAACTTTATTCCCTCCCACCTCTGCTCTTATGGTTATCTAAATTACATCTTTGTACATTGTATGCCCATCAACACAGATTTATAATTATGACTCTATGCTCTTGTCTTTAAAGTCAGGAGAAAAAGGGAGTTATAAACAAAAAGTACATTTATACTGTTTTTTTATATTTACCTATATAATTACCTTAATCTTTGTTTTTTATTTTCCATGTGGACTTGATCTACTGTCTGGTGTCCTTTTATTTCAGCATGGAATTCTCCCTTTAGTATTTCTTACAGGACAGTTTTGCTAACAGCAGATTCTTTCACTTTCTGTTTACCTGGGAATGGCTTAATTTCTTCTTCATTTTTGAAGGATAGTTTTTATGGAGATAGAATTCTTGGCTGACAGTCTTCTTCTTTCAGCACTTTGAATATATCATTCCACTAATTATAGACTCTGTGGTTTATGATGAGAAATCAGTTTTTAATGTTTTTAAGATACCTTGTATAAGGTATTACTTTCTACTTTCAGTATTTTCTCTTTGTCTTTGTCTTTTCAGTTTGATGATGTGTCTTGGTATGTATCTCTGTTAGTTCATCATACTTGGAGTCCACCGACCTTCTTGGACATTTAGGTTTTTTACTAAATTTGGGACGTTTTCAGTCATTATTTCTTCAAATATTCTTTCTGCCTCTTTCTCTCTCTCTTCTCTTCTTCTGAACTCCCCATTATGCATATGTTGGAATTCTTGATGATGTCCCACAGCTCTCCGAGGTTCTGTTCATTTTTCTTCATTCTTTTTATCTTTCTCAGAGTGGATTATCTCAACTGATCTGTATTCATGTTCTCTGATTCCTTATTCTGCCTGCTCAAATCTGCTGTTGAGCTGATTCAACGTAATGCTGTTCAACATAATGATTTGATATTTGTGTATTTTATGAAATGATCACCACAATAAGTCTAGTTAATGTTCATCACTATACATAATTACAGAATTTTTTTCTTGTGATCAGAACTTTTAAGATCTTCCCTCTTAGCCATTTCCAAATATACAATACATTATTATTAACTATAGTCATCATGTTGTCATTACACCCTCAGTCACTATACTTTTGAACTCCGTAGTTCCTACTTGATCCACTTTCATAAATTTTATCCTTTTATTGATATTCTCTATTCAGCGAGACATCATTTTTATACATTATTTCCTTAGCCTGGATTCCCTTAGTTCTTTGAACCTATGTAAAACTGCTGAGTTAAAATCTTTTGTCTAGTAAGTCTAATGCTAGGGCTTACCCAAGGACAGTTCTATTGATTTCTTTTGCTGCCTGTGTATGGGCTATACTTTCTTGTTACATTTTTTCTTTTTTCTTTTCTTTCTTGTTACTTTTTATGTCCTGTAAATTTGGAACGAAACTGGACATTTTAATATGGAAATTCTGGAAATCAGATTCTCTTCTTACCTCCCCCATCTCCCATGGATTTGTTGCTGTTACTGTTTGTTGGCTTGTTGTTTGTTTGTTTAGTGACTTCTGAACTAATTCTGTGAAGTCTGTCTTCTTTGTTGTATATGATCACTGAAGTCTCTGCTCAGTTAGCTTAAGTGACAGCTAACGGTTAGACAGATTTCCTTAATCACCTGGAACCAGTATGTCTCCCAGTATTTGCTAAAGAGTTCTGTATGCATGTTGGCACATGCCTTCAACATTTGGCCAGGTGTTGACAGCCAACACAAATTAACATTTGTGTTTAGAACATTGTCATTTGTTGGAAGTTACTGGGAGGGTGGCTGTTTGGTAAGAAATGACTTTTTTGGGGTAAACAAAGGTAAAATGTTAAAGCACTTTGCCTGCCATTTTAAGGAATGTGATTGCTATATCGAGAGCCAAGGGTGTCATTTTACTTATTTATTTTTAGGGAGGTGATGTTTGTATTCTTTTATAAGGTGGTCAGTCAGGTGTGGCCACAGTGGAGAAAGAAGAGAGGCTCAGGAAAAAACTCAAAGTTTATTTTACTCACAAGTCCTAGAGATGGGAGATATAGCATGCCACAGAAGGCCACATGGGAAAGCCACCAGAGTTGTCAGGAGGTAGAAGTTAGGCGTGAGGGGAAGGTTTAGGCCATGGCCTTTATTGGGGCTTGTATGGGAAAGGCAACACAGGACAGGGTAAACACTTAAGACTGGCTAATTTGAATCATTTTGGTGGTCTTTAAACTATAGGTGGGAGTCCCTACTTGTCTGGTGCCTGGCCCTGCTAGAGGAGGTATGATTCTGCATTGGTTAGTTTGCTTATCAGAGACATAGTCCCAGCTGGGGCCTTTGCTATCTCTAAGAATTGGCTAGCCTGGGGGAAGGCAGTGTCTCCCCAAACAGAAAGCTTGTTTAAGATGTAAATACATCATAATATACAGAAAATTAAGACTATTTATAATATAGTTTGGTTTGGGTAATGTGGAGAGTGAGCTGCTCCAGATACCCCTTTGGGGACTGATTAATGATTATTTCCATTCTACCTTTCACTTCAAATAAAAAAAAATGATTGTTTTCTATCCCCAAAAGGAGCTCCCAAGTTCTTGGAAATCCTTATAAATAGCAGTTCTGGTTTTGTAGAAAGAGGCAACCACAAATCACTTCTACTTTTCAAAATTATTTTACAAGTGTGTGTTTCAAAATGAAACCTATATTTATTGTGCCTTCTGATAAGAGTTATGTTAAGAAGGAAGCAAAGAGAATTTTGCATAGGAAGAACTATCATTCTTGTACAGAAATCTGTATTGAATATCTGTATCATGTTGCATATCTGTATTGTTTCTTGTGTTTCAAAACGTGGCTGAAAATCTTCTGAAAAGGCAGATAATTAAGTGAGTGTACATAGCATCTGCTATGCCATGAAGATTATAGTGGCTGTTTGCATTAAGATTGCTGTCATCAGAAACAGGTAACCGCGTGCCTGTTGGTCAGGTCACTGTCCCGAACACAGCATTTTCTGTGGGATTAGGGATCATTCCTGAGCCATATCGCTGTTCTCCTGATGTTGCTCCAGGTTTTTCATCTGTTCTTTCTGTACTGTAGTACTTTATTCAAATCCCAGGAAGAAGGGGGAAAAAAAAGGAAAAGAAAACCAACTTCAGGGTTAGCCACTTACTTGTGATAATTTAAAAATAATTTAAAAAGCAGCTAACAATTATCAAGTGTTTGCCATGTGCAAACCTCTTACAGACATTAGCTCATGCACTCCTTGAAACTTATGAGGTAGGTGTTATTATAATACATTTTAGGAAATTGAAGCATAGACCCCATTATCTTTGGTGAAATTTTGACCTCTCGTCTTTTCTTTTTTTAAAAGGGGATGATGTCTATTGTTCACTAAATTATCTTAAGGGAAGAAATGTGTGTAAAGTTTTTAGCATCTGATAGGTGCTTGATGAATGGTAGTTGGACTGAGCATATAGTCTTTTGTGTGATCTTGATATATACATGATGGAATTACTTCTCAGATGGATAGAAATAGTTTCTTCTGTAGGCTCCCAAGAGTTTCTTTATCTTCTCATTGTTTGCTTCATTCATTGTCTACCTTGATTGCATCCTGAAGTGGTTCCCTACAGTGGGTTTTTTTTTTTTTTCTTTCTTCTCATTGAAAGGGACAGTGTTATCAAAAAAAAAAAAAAAAAAAAGCTCAGACAACCTCTCCAGAATGAAATTACATCCAGAGACATGAGTTATTTGACTGTGAGGAAATAAAAGAAACTTGCTGTTACCAGGATCCCAAAGCCCTAAATCCTACCATTCTCTTCCCAGTGGGGTCACACGGACTACATTTACCTGTGAACTCTAGAATGACTGAGAAAAGGTGATGGCCAAAGAATTAAAAATCAGAGAGTAAACAAGAACTTCAGTGATACTGAACGCTACCAGAAGGGGGAAGCCCAAAGGACAGCTCCCCAGGGCAAGAGGGGCAAGAGGGGCAAGAGGGGCTCGGCATCCCAGTCTCCAATCCCAATCATGCAGATGTGGGCTGGAGGGACTCTCTGGTTGGCTCAAAAGCATGTTAACTAAGGCCCCTTCTATGGCAATGTGAGTGGTTGTCCCACATGGGCCCCCTGCTCAAATTTGGTGTCACCAGCTAGACATCCTGAACGATTCACTTTCCTGAAGTTTATAAAAAGGAAACTCTTTTTCCCAGGTTTGTTCTTGACAGATCCTCCTGGTGAAGTTCAATTATGGGAGTGTAATCAATACATTTGGATAGTTGTCATCGTTCTCATTAATCAAGAGCCGGGAAGACAAGAGGAGAATAAAACTAGAAATAATATTAATAACTATAAAAAGAAAGATAAGGAGAAAGCAGGGAAAGGAGGGAGGGAGGAAGAGAAAAAGAAAAAAAAGGAAAAAAGTCCCCAGGCAGTGGTATTACTCTTTCTGGGAGTCCTCGTCTGGAAACTAGGTATTTTTTTAGGTCAGGAAACAGAGGTGCAGGAAGAAGAACCTTAAGTGAATTTTAAGATCAGTCTGGTATTATAATTCATTAGCATAGAATCACCAGATGTTAGAGTAGAAGAGGACCCTAGGATCCAATTCTTCGCTGAATAAGGGAAAAGACAAAGTGCCAAGAGGTGTGGTGACTTTCTCAAGACAACATTGTTCAATTTGGAAGAAGCTAGAATTTGAAGAGTTCAAATCTTAAATGAGCCAGAACAATTTTAGAATTTTGGTGGTTAAGGATTATTATAAAAGAAAAGAAAATATAGAGAACAGAAGGACAAAGAAGCAGATCATAGCAGGATATTAAAAACACAAAATTTACTGGGGCGCCTGGGTGGTTAAGCATCTGCCTTCAGCTCAGGTCATGATCCCAGAGTCTTGGGATCGAGTCCCACATCAGGCTTCTTGCTCAGTGGGGAGCCTGCTTCTCCCTCTGTCTGTCACTCCCCCTGCTTGTGCTCTCTCTCTCTCTTGAATAAATAAATAAAATCTTAAAAAAATAAACCACATAAAATATACATTTGCCATGATGACCTTTGGTCTCTTGGACACAGACATAGGTTTTGCAGTGTTGTGATATAGGCATCAGGATGGGAATAGCATGTGTGGATGTTAGGCCAGAATCACTCCCTGAGTACTATGGGGGTTAATTGATTAGTTAAAAGATATTCATTTAAACAAAAATTTCTGTGTTCATTTAAGAAAATTTAGAAAATACAGAGATAAAAGAAAATTTTAAAATCACTGTATCCCAAATTGAAATACAGATATTTTAATTTGGGAATTTTTTGTTCTGCTACACACACACACACACACACACACAGATACACATTTAAAAAAAAAACATAATTGAAAAGGGCTCAGTTGGTTGAGCGGCTGTCTTCAGTTCAGGTTGTGATCCCAGGGTCCTGGGATCGAGTCCTGCATTTGGTTCCTTGCTCAGCAGGGAGCCTGCTTCTCTCTCTGTCTGCCACTCTACCTGCTTGTGCTCTCTCTCTCTCTCTCTCTCTGACAAATAAGTAAATAAAATCCTTAAAAAAACTGAAAAAAAAATGGGGCGCCTGGGTGGCTCAGTTGTTGGGCATCTGCCTTCAACTCAGGTCATAATCCCAGGGTCCTGGGATCGAGCCCTGTGTCGGGCTCCCTGCTCTGTGGGGAGCCTGCTTCTCCCTCTCCCACTCCCCCTGCTTGTGTTCCCTCTCTCACTGTGTCTCTCTCTCTCTGTCAAATAAATAAGATAAAATCTTTAAAAAAAAACAAAAAAAATAAAAAAATTGAAAAAAATAAAACAAATTTGAGACCAAGCTGCCACTTGCTATTTTCACTTGTGTTATTAGCACTATTTTAATTATCTCAAATATTCATTGTCTACAGTACTTCAATTTATTTAAATCATTCACTAGTGTGAATGTTTTTGTTGCCTACAATTTTGTGTTAATATAAAAAAAATGCTACTCTGAACATCACTGGAGCTAAATCCCTGTATCCATCAAGTAGTGATTGTTTACTGAGGATAAATTCCTAGAAATAGGTCAAAGGTCATCACATAATTAAGCACAAATAGGTTGCACATAATTAAGGTATTTTTTTTAATTTTATTATGTTATGTTAGTCACCACACAGTACATCATTAGTTTTTGATGTGGTGATCCACGATCCATTGTTTTCGTATAACACCTAGTGCTCCATGCAGTACGTGCCCTCCTTAATACCCATCACTGGGCTAACCCATCCCCCCACCCCCCTCCCCTCTAGAACCCTCAGTTTGTTTCTCAGAGTCCATAGTCTCTCATGGTTCATCTCTCCCTCCGATTCCCCCCCTTCATTTTTCCCTTCCTTCTCCTAATGTCCTCCATGTTCTTCCTGATGTTCCACAAATAAGTGAAACCATATGGTAATTGACTTTCTCTGCTTGACTTATTTCACTTAGCATAATTCCCTCCAGTTCCATCCATGTTGATGAGAAAGGTCGGTATTTATCCTTTCTGATGGCTGAGTAATATTCCATTGTATATATGGACCACATCTTCTTTATCCATTCATCTGTTGAAGGGCATCTCAGCTCTTTCCACAGTTTGGCTGTTGTGGACATTGCTGCTATGAACATTGGGGTGCATGTGGCCCTTCTTTTCACTACATCTGTGTCTTTGGGGTAAATACCCAGGAGTGCAATTGCTGGGTCATAGGGTAGCTCTATTTTTAATTCTTTGAGGAACCTCCACACTGTTTTCCAAAGTAGCTGTACGAACTTGCATTCCCGCCAACAGTGTAAGAGGGTTCCCCTTTCTCCACAACCTCTCCAACATTTGTTGTTTCTTTCCCTGTCCATTTTTGCCATTCTAACTGATGTAAGGTGGTATCTGAATCTGGTTTTGATTTCAATTTCCCTGATGGCTAATGATGATGAACATTTTTTCATGGGTCTGTTAGCCATTTGTATGTCTTCTTCAGAGAAGTGTCTTTCCATATCTTCTGCCCACTTTTTGACTTGGTTATTTGTTTTTTGGGTGTTGAGTTTGAGAAGTTCTTTATAGATCTTGGATACCAGCCCTTTATCTGTAGTGTCATTTGCAAATATATTCTCCCATTCTGTGGGTTGCCTCTTTGTTTTGTTGACTATTTCCTTTGCTGTGCAGCAGCTTTTTATCTTGATGAAGTCCCAAAAGTTCATTTTTGCTTTTGTTTCACTAGCTTTTGGAGATGTATCTTGAAAGAAGTTACCATGGGCGATGTCAAAGAGGTTACTGCCTATGTTCTCCTCTAGGATTCTGATGGATTCCTGTCTCACATTGAGGTCATAATTAAAGGTTTTGATAAATACTTTCAAACTGCATTCCAGAACAGTTGTGAAATTTTACAGTCCCATTAGCAATATAAAAAAAGAAGAGTGTGTATGTATATTTGTGTATATTTGTTTGTGTTTCTATATATAGGTGTGTGTGTTTCTTCTAGTAAGGTAGAATACTATTTAACTTAGATCACTATATATTGTCATAACTAGCTGTTATTATAAATAAAATCTAAAATTACAATGCTTAATATAATAGAAATTTCTTTTTTACTCATGTGGTTGTCCAATGAGGGGTTCCTGGTGGGAATGGCTTTCCTGTGTGACTTGATTTAGGGATTCAGGCTCCACCATCTTGTGGCTAGGGATTATCTAGTGCCTCATCATTGTTGTATCCATCTGGTGGAGATATAGGAAAAAGATAGAGCATGATGGAGGTACAACTTCATAGTCCATTAGCTATAATTTAGTCACATAGTCAACCTTAACATCAAGAGAATATGGGAAATGTGGCCAGAGATTACTGTCACAGGGAACAAAAAGCATAAACCTAGGTAGAACAATACAGCAGTTTCATGGAATAAAAAACCTAATGTTTACTATATTGACAGAAGAGGCCAATTACAAGTCATTAACAATGACAGGTCCATGTATACATTGAGGTTGAAAATTTTAATTTTAATTAGGGCAATTTAAGTTCTCTAAATGTTTTCTACCTACATATATGTAAATATATGATAGGTTTTTTAATATCAATTTTAAGAAGTTCTTCCTATTCAATATTATACTGTTAGTTTTTCAATACAATACACTTATGTGATAATGAAAAGATATTAAATGACTAGTCAAATAATTAATCATGCACAGAGCACGACTTTTCACTTGACAACATTCAGTTCATTTATCTGCTGTAGTGCTTAGAGTAATACTCAGGCAGGTAAATTTGCAGGGTCATTGAACGACTATGCAGGCTACCTTAGATTTCACTGATGTGTTTCCTTTTGTCCTCTTCTCGAAGACAACCCATGGCTTAACAATGACATATTTCAAGTAAACTTGTAGATGTATGAGTGGCTTTATATTTTTTTCTCCTTTCACGTTAAATGAAAGTTAAGCAGTCTGCCAAGATGATCATTAAATAATCTCAGAAATGTCCTTTTAGGAGATCCAGTAAATTTTTCATAGAACTTGCAATACTATACCTTCTCTCCCTAGATATTAGCCTCAGTATATAGAATGGTATATAGGACGGTTACATAAGAAGATTTAGGAAGAATGAATTTAGGAAATTTCAAGATTGATTCTTTCCCTAACAATTCTCTTGCTTCTCTGATTATCCATTTTGTCCACCTGAGTTGAACTGTGGTAGACAGAGAAAAGACAGGGTAGCCTTCCTTCAAACCTTTCAGTTTATCAAAGAGAAGAAGCTACATAAGTACAAAGTGTGATTTTGAGTTATTTTGTGGCAAGTAGTAATATATATGCATTAAAGACCATGTTGTTCATTGAATGTTTTTTAACATTTACCATTTTTTGAGCAACAACAGTGTTTTATAGAAGAGGTGAAAGATCTAATAATGAAAGATTTGCTTCCTTGAAATCAAAGGAGACTCTGATAAGAAAACATTCAGTAGGGTTACTGCCCAAACAAGAGATAAAGACAAGAGTTGAGCACAGTTGGAAAATGTGGAACCAAAACTACAATATTAACAATGGAGTGTGAGTCAAATCATTGCTTTCAAATCTTCACCAAATATGCTGAGCAGCCAACGAACTACAAGCTCAGTAAATATAAATAGATAGTGGTCAGAATAAGGAAGATAAACAGAGACAAATGGAAATGAGGTGAGATAGAATGTACTAAAATATTTAATGTATTTTAAGGGATAGATGAGGCCAAAAAAAAAAAAAAGCCCTACCCAAAAGTATGTGTTGAGATATTAAAAAAAAAAAAAATTTCTCATCTTCTTACCTTGGTTGATTGCTCTGATTCTTTTCCCCTGAAAAAAAAGTTTTGTTTCTGACACTTCAAACAAAAGAGGCTCTTGATATGCATAAGTGGCCCACTCCACATACATTCCAGATAATAGCCACCTTTACTCAGATCCTTGTCTGTTGTTGTTTTTAATTCATTATCATGCTCTGATAGGTATTAGACTGAATTATTTTACAAAGGTTAGGCCTTAACTGCTTAGCAGGGGTCACAAAAGCACCAACTTCTCTATGGACTTGTCTTGAGTGTTACATAGGCTAGGATAATCTTTTATGTTTTCAATGCTTAAAGACTTACAATGATTATTAAGAAGTAATGAAGGGGGGGAAATCATAGGGGGAGATGAACCATGAGAGACTATGGACTCTGAGAAACAAACAGAGTTCTAGAGGGGAGGGGGGTGGGGGATGGGTTAGCCTGGTGATGGGTATTAAAGAGGGCACATACTGAATGGAGCACTGGGTGTTATATGCAAACAATGAATCATGGAACACTACATCAAAAACTAATGATGTAATGTATGGTGATTAACATAACATAATAAAATAAAAAAACCAAGGCAAACATGAATCAGAACTTCAAAAAAAAAGAAGTAATTATATACTGAGGATAAATGTATAATAAGAACACAATAATACTGTGCAAATCTTGGCTTTTTGATTTTTTTTTGAAACTGATTATAGGATTTGTTTAGGATCACATTTCATGCTTGTGATTCTGAAAGAATCCCTGGAACTTCTTGGATTGACACGACTTTTCCTCATAAATTCAACCTTCTGTATCTTTTCAGTCCCTCCTTGTCATCCTGTAAGCTGTAGTTCTGCAACCTTTCTTTGGCTTAATTGCTTAGACCAGGGCTGACACAGAGCACCCCAATGACTATCTGTTATGATTGTCTTCAAGGCACAGGTTGAGTTTCATATCCTTAGCCCGACCCCATGATTCCGTGATGATCCTTCGCGGACTTTCAATTTCCTTCCTTCCTTCAACAAATATTTATTGAATGTCTACTATGGAACAAACACTATCCTCAGCTTTGGAGGTAACAGCAGTGAACAAAACAAATCCCTGCTCTCAAGAAGCCTACATTTGAGCATGGGAATACAGATAGTAAACTAACAAACACATATGTAAAATGTCAATTAAGGGAAATAAAGCAGGGAACTGGGGCCTGAGCATGATGTCATAGTGGGGAGATGATGCTATTTTTACACAGGTAGTCAAAGGCCTTATTACAAGGAGGACTTAGAACAGATATTCAAAGGAGTGCAGGAGACACGGGAATATTTTGAGATACAGTGTTCTAGCAAAAGGCATGTTGAGCCCTGTATTAGCCATCCATGCTACAAAACAAATTATCCCCAAAATAACTGGCTTTAAAAAACAATAAATATTTATTATCTCACAGTTCTTATGGGCCAAGAATTTAAAAATGACTTGAATAAGTGGTTCTGGCTCAGAGTCTCTTAAGAGGTTATGCTCAAGATGATGTTAGACAGGACTATAGTCCCAGAATGTTTGACAGGGGAGGGAGGATCCAATTCCAAAGTGATTCACTCACAGGGTGCCGGTTGGGGACAGGAGGCCTCAGTATCTCCACATATGGACCTCTCCATGGGCTGCTTAAGCCTCCTCATGACATGGTGGCTGGCTGGCTGGCTTCTCCCAGAGCAAACAGTCCGAGATGGGGCAAGGTGGAAGCTACATGTCCTGCATGACATAGTCACAGATCACCATCTCTGCAATATCCAATTGTTTCATAGATTAACTCTATTCAGGGTAGGAGTTGTGAGAATTATATAAGAGTATGAATACCATGAGAAAGGAGTCATTGGAGATAATCCTTGAGGCTGGCTACCACAGGGCTCTGATAAGGAGAGAGATTGGCAAGTTCAAGCAACATGAGAAAGCACAGCGTGATTATAGTGGAATTATGAGGGGTGCAAAGGAAGGGAAAGGGTCCAAGGAGCAGCAGGAAGTCAAGTCATGTCAGACGCTATAGGCCAAAGTAGGAACTTCCAGTTGTTCACTGGGTAACAGGGAAAGCCACTAGAAGGTGGCAAGATAATTTATTGAATTACTAAACTCCGTTTGTTCTTGTAACATTTTCTCTTCCCCCTCATTTTCATCAGGATTTGCAGTGCTCTGCCTCAGGGCTTATGACTTGTCTGAAAGCAGAAATAGCTGAAGGCCAAGGGATCCTGTAGGGTTGATAGAAATCTAACCTCTATGGATGAAGAGCTCTGAAGGACTTCTGCTAGGTTTCTTTGAGGAGAGGGGGAGGATATTTTGCTTTGAGAAGATCCAAGGCTGGAGAAGAGGTCCTCAGAGGCACTGAAATTGAGTCACAGTCCTGTGTTGGGGGTACCCTGGCCTTGCTCCCGGTGGCACTGGGGGAGCTTGGGAATGGCTTCGTGGTTCTTGGGTGGAAAAGATTGAAGCAGAAGAGCCACAGGACATGAGTATGGTTAGCGAAGTGGGTGAATCAACAGTAACTAGTATGGCTTTATGTCAGCCCTAGGATATTTGCATAACTCTCCTTGGGATATAGTTGCCCAAAGTTGAATTTCAGTTGAATTTCTCACCAGTTGGGCAGAAGAGAGTCTCATAGTGATAAGCTGATTTAAAGAAGCATAGTATTTCTTAGACACCTCATTTTGTGCACTGATAGTCCTTTAATAACATAGAGCCAATCTGTTTTACTTAATTCCATCACTGTTAATGTTCATTTGTTGGGGCTAAGATAACGTTCTTGGCTTACTTTTAAAAATATCCCATTGGCACAGACATTTTGAATGTGGCTAGCTTCCCACAAGAACAACCCTCCTGCTTGTCTGCACAGCCACAGTGAGAGAGCCAGTCTGCCTTCGTTAGTTTAACAGCTGAGGCTCTCCAGCTTGGGCTTCTAGCTGCAAGCACTGCAGGCATCTCCTGAAGACAACAACCTGAAACAACCTTGAAACAGATGCAGAACTGTTGCACACAAAGCCATCCTTGCCAACATGTCTTGCTTGATGGTCACACCAATTCTAGAAGGGCATTCTTGGGTCCATGGATTGGAGCATCCACACCTGAAGGATTGGTTTCTATACCTTGGGGCAGTTATGCCTGCATTGTCTGTAGCTGGCCAGTGACAGTGGAAGCTCAGGTGTACCTGGGCAAAGGCAGCTGAAAAGGTAGTGGCTGATTTATGGGTCATTGCATGTTCCAGGAGATTCTCTTTCTTTCTTTCTTTCTCTCTCTCTCTCTCTCTTTTCTTTTCTTCTTTTTTTGAGAGAGTATGTTCACATGTTCCTGCAGGGGGTAGGAGGTGGGAAGAGGGTAGGGGCAGGGGGAGAGGGAGAAAGAGAATCTTAAGCAGGCTCCACACCCAGCACAGAGCCTGACTTGGGGCTCAATCTCATGACCTGAGCTGAAATCAAGAGTTGGATGCTTAACCACCCAGGCGCTCCTCCAAGACATATTTTTCATGGTTGCCCTGGTGAAGTTTATTGAAGTTGATCTGGCTGGACTCGCTAACACTGATTACTGACTTACACTGGAAAGAGGAACTTGAGAGCTGTTAACTCAAGCCTTTTCTTTCTGAATGTATCTCCCTCGACTAGGCCTCCTTTTCAACTGTTCTCTCTTTGCACTTATTCCAACTGTTCTTTCTTTTGCATTCATATCTTCCTAAGTGAAAACCTTATTTGGTTCTGTTAGTTGACCTCCAGTATGGAATGTTTCCGTTGGACTGATTTGGGGACAAGGCCACGTCAACCTATAAACTGGTTCCTTTTATTCAGCAAACCAATTTTTGTTTCATTTCAGCTACAGTCACATGATACAGTGCAAGTCAAGATATACTCAGGGATACACTCAGAGTCACTGCGTCCTGAAGGAACCAGGAGCCTGGCAAGGATTTAGAGTATTTAGACTCTTGTTACATAGGCATCCAACTTCTCTCCTTGAGGGCAGGTTCAGGATAGCAAAATAGAAACAGGCACGTCCTTGTACAAAATTAAGGTGTTGAATTAATATATGCATTTTTGATGATATCTGTGAATTTTATTAACAAATAGTAGGGCCTGGATATATGTGAGATAAAATGAAAGCACTGGAAATATCTGATAATACTACTCTGGAATGATAACTATCCAAAAAACATTTTAAAAATCAATTTAATACTGGGCGCCTGGGTGGCTCAGATGGTTAAGCGTCTGCCTTCGGCTCAGGTCATGATCCCAGAGTCCTGGGATCGGGTCCCGCGTCAGGCTCCCTGCTCCTCGGGAGCCTGCTTCTCCCTCTGCCTCTCTCTCTCTCTCTCTCTCTCTGTCTCTCATGAATAAATAAATAAAATCTTTAAAAAAATCAATTTAATATGTACACATGGCTTTTTTAGAATAGTAGCAGAAGAAACAAGTTTTAAAAGTTTAGAAAAGCATAGAAATGATCTCTCTCTTAAGAAAAACAACAGGACTCTGTCTCCCCGCCACACTCTTTATCCTCTGCTTGTAATCTCTTAGTTGTTTCTTTTGTTTGTTACAGTTCATACTGCTATTTCTCATTTATCAATTTTAGACATTATAGATTTTTATCATGGTATATGAAGATTGAATTCTCTTGGCCTTTTGATTGGGGGATTATATTAAATTCAACCATTAAATATCTTAAGTCACTATAAGTTATTAACAATTTAATGTGAGTAAGCCCTTCAATTTTCTCCATATTTGATGGCTTTGCTGAGAGCACTTTGGAAAACGTTTATTATCTATGCAGAAAAATAAGCCTTGCAGAGAGACAAAGTGAAGAGAGAAATGAGAGGAAAATATTCTACTCTTTCATCTGATTGTTTTGGTGTTTACTTTCTAATCTCTAAATAAGCTGTCATAATCTTGGACATAGTCACAAGATTATAACTAGCTGTAATATGGGACAGGAAATACTGTCTTTTAGCTGGGTACAGTGAACATCTTGGTTCTAATGGAATGGAAGAAGAGAGTGTCTATTGAGTAGGTGACCTGTAGTCACTTCTATGTCCATGTAATTAAAAATATTTTTCCTATTTTTAGAAATCATGGCATCTGATTTTCTATAGAAAAACTGTGGAGAATGCTAAAGAGATTGAAAATGAAGAGTCCTTTTTGAATAAAACAGTTCTAGATTTCCTCTAATTAAGGTATTTTTATGTATGTAGAATACTACTTTTAATAATATGTTTATAGAGAGCTATAAAGTTTCAAAGTTGTTTCAGAAAACGTTGTATAAGTTGATGGTCCTAACAGTCCCATGTGGTAGGTGAGACCTTTCTTCTATAGATATGAAACTGAGACACAGAAATACTAAATGTCTTCCCCAGGGTCACATGGCTATGAGTTCTAATTTATTCTCTAGTTTTTCTACTTCAGCATCATATGGGAACATTGTAGGAAGGAGAGTCTTCCATGAAGGGCTGTGGTGGTGTTGGGATGGGGAGGTAGTTGGTGCATACAAACATGGCACCAATGTCAAAGTCATCTGCCTTCCTTTCACATTGTTCTTCCTCTGAATCACTGAATATTTGTCAAATAAGGCTGGAATCCCCCTACCTGCTATTTGGGACCCCCTTTCATTGTAGTGTAGCAATAAGCTTTAGCATCAAATCCTGTTGTACAGGTACTGTGTGGCTTCCAGATCTTCCATAAGGCATAAAACCAACCTGGTGGTTATGGACATTTGGCCATATAGTTAGTAATGCAAATGTGAGTGGCTATCCTCTGCATTTTTGTGCATAAGGAGAGATCAACAAGAGTAAGTTCATTAAGAGTTGCAGATTGTTCAATAATAGACCTAATGAATATGACAATAAGTGGTTACATGGAGTTTAGGGAAACTGAAAAGACTTTGTACATTTTATACATTCAGATGTCTTACAATTCTTGTTTTCATTTAGTTCACTTAAATTGTGCTTGCATAAGAGACTTTGTGACAGATCTAAAAGGAAGGAAAAGAATTCAGTGATCATATTAGATATAAAGGAAAAATGTGGTTATTAAAGCATGTTGATTTTTAACTGAAAAATAGTTGATTGTTTCCCTGGATTTTACCACTGTAACTATTTAAAGATTTTATTTATTTATTTATTTATTTATCTGATAGAGAGAGAGCGAGAGGGAGCACCAGCAGGGAGGAGAGGGAGAAGCAGGCTCCCTGTGAGCAGGGAGCCGGATGTGGGGCTTAATCCCAGGACCCTGGGATCATGGCCTGAGCCAAAGTCAGATGCCTAATTAACTGAGCCACCCAGGTGCCCAGAGTACTGTAACATTTAAACGTAAATTTTAAAAACCACATAGATGCACCCAATTGAAGTTTGTGTTGTACTAGGTATTAAAAGCACTTTACAGACCACAAAAATTATTGATAATATTTCAGATATAAGACATCTGTAAATTCATACCATATATACTATTACACACTAGTAATCTGAAGAAATGAAAGTTTCTCTTTCAAATTCCAAATCTCTGAGTTCCTATCCATACTAGAAATTTATTTAGGCTCTCTCAATGTTTAAAATCAGGGAAGGTATACCAAATACATATTACCAGAGGTATTTACAGTGGTCTTTTCTTTCATATCACATAGCTTTCAGGTAAAAGAAAACCTAACCCTATTTTTACAACTTTCTTTTTATAGATAATTTCAAACAGAATAATAGAAAATAGAAATAGTAGAATACTACAGTGAACCCACACATACTTTTCATCCAGTTCGACTAATGATAAATTCATGGCTTATCCTATTTTATCTATACCCTTATCCTGCGGTAGATTACTAGATGGTCTCACATTTTTGACCATACCTTCCACTGAGAGATGGAACCTAATTCCCTTCACCTTGAATGTGGGCTGACCATAGTAACTTGCTTGACCAGGAGAATGGGGCAGAAGTATCTTTCCAGTATTCCCAAGGTTAGGTCTTAATAAGCCTTGAAGCTTCCACCTGGACCTTTTGGGATACATTCTCTGAGAGCTGTGAGCAGCCATGTCAAATCTGACAACCTTGAAACTGCTGGTCTGAAGTCTCAGTTGAGCCCAGCCTTCCATAAATAAAATTGCCTCTAAATAAATAAATAAATAAATAAATAAATAAATAAATAAATAAATAAAATCATCTTGGACCTTCTCAACTGGCCCATCTGCTAACCAAATGCCACTGAGTGACTTCAGATGGTACCACATGGAACAGAAGAATCCCACAGCTGAAACTTGTTCCAATTCTTAACCCTCAGAGTTGTAAGATTTAATAAAAGTTTGTTGCTTTAAGCCACTAAGTTTGGGGTTATTTTTGACGCTGCAGTAGGTACAGTGGAACAATTATACAACCACTATCAGCACTAAAATAATTAACAATAATTCCTTAAGATGCCAAATATCCAGTGTTCAAATCACAGATCATCTTTATTGTCTTGTGTTTTTTTAAACATTTTGTTTTAACCAAGATCTAAATAAAGTCCATAATATTACTCAGCCATCAGAAAGGATGCATACCGAACTTTCTCATCAACATGGATGGAACTGGAGGGGATCAGGCTAAGTGAAATAAGTCAAGCAGAGAAAGTCAATTACCATACGGTTTCACTTATCTGTGGAACATAAGGAATAGCATGGAGCACATTAGGAGAAGGAAGGGAAAAATGAAGGGGGGGAATCGGAGGGAGAGACAAACCATGAGAGACTATGGACTCTGGGAAACAAACTGAGGGTTCTAGAGGGGAGGGGGGTGGGGGGATGGGTGAGCCCGATGATGGTTATTAAGGAGGGCATGTACTGCATGGAGCACTGGATGTTATATGAAAACAATGAATCATGGAACACTAACCCAAAAACTAATGATGTACTGTATGGTGACTAACATAATAAAATAAAAACAACAACAACAACAAACCAAAAAAATAAATAAATAAAGTCCATACGTGGCGACTGATTTTTATATCTATATTTCTCTATCTCTTTCAATCTATTGGTTTACTTTTCCTTTCAAATTAAGAAACTGGATTATTTGTCCTCCATTTCCCACAACGTGGGGTTTAGTATTATTTCCTACGTTCTCCTGTCACCTGTGCTGTAGATATAGAGTCTTGATCAATTCTGGGTTTGATTTGTGGCCAGGCTGTCTCAGAGGTGGCGGGTGCACTTCTGTCAGGAGACGCATCATATCAGGCTACTTCGTGTTTTCTGGTGCTAGCAGCCCCTGACAATCATTGCCCAGATCCATTCATGAATCTGGGTTGTGAAATGGAGATCGTATTGGCTATTACTACACTAGAAAAGATCAAAGAATCTCAATGGCATATAATGGGAAAGTATTTATCTAGCTTATTTCCCATCAACTTCACTTCCTCTTGTTTATCAAAGCAAGTCATATGGCCAGATCCAAAGCCAGCAAGTGACAAGATAGTTCTGACTGCAGTGGGAGGTGAAGAGTTAGGCCACAGGCCACAAGCCCCTGTGTAACTTTCAGGTCTGACCATAGGCAATTGCAAGGCTTTGCCCTGCAGGCTTCGGTGGGGGAGAAGCTGCCCTCCCATGCCAGATGGGGTACAAGGCACATTACAGTCACTGGAGATGCAGAGAGGGACTCGGATTCCTTCCCGCAACCAGTCACGTTCTCATACACGGCTGGCTAGCCCCGGTGCCTCCATTCAGACCTAGCTTTACTGGGAACCTCAGGTGTGGCCCTTCCCAGGTATAGCCTCCAAAACCCTCATCAGGAGGTATGAGGCATTTTTCTCCACTTGGACTCAGTACTTTTGTACTCTAAGCCCTTTCCTCTCTCCTTCCTCCATGACCATAGGGGCCCCTGGGTCGACAAAAAGGCAGGAGCCGTTGTTCTGGGCTCCTAGGAAGTGAGCTGATTCTCCCCATCGGCAGGGCATCCACCTGACCCTAGTCCTGTGTTTTTCCATGGGGAAAACGGGGACACCGGGGAGCTGGTGCCTTTCTCTTTTGCCTCTTTCCTGCATTGTTGCAGTAAGGCTAACTGCTGCTTTCAGTTTGGCTGTTGTCCTAATTGACTACCTTAACACCTGTGGCTCAATAGGGGCGTCACAAAGTTACATAAAAAAGGGTGTGGATACTGGAAGGAGTGAAGAATTGGGCCAAAACACAATCTATCTAAGTGATATTCCATTATTATTTTTCCTTGTTAATTAGTCAGAATATCTCTATAAAAAGAAACTTACTAGTTTCTCAAAATGTTGACATTTAGCTTGTTCAAAAGCTCACAAATGAATTTTATAGTTTTTTAAAGATTAACTTATAGATTTCAAACATATTTGGTATTTCAAAATCTATTGCAATTACTATTCTGATTTTGCTCAAATTATTCCATCTTTTTCTAGTAGGAACTTTGTGAAGATGCACCTGAACCCTTTTGATATTACCAAGTAATCTTTGATGGCTTCATTGCTTCTGGTATGACAGGATGCCTCAGACTTGAAATCAGGCATTCAACACTTAATTTTATTTTTTTTATTTTTTTAAAGATTTTATTTATTTGAGAGAGAGAGAATGAGAGATAGAGAGCACAAGAGGGAAGAGGGTCAAAGACAGAAGCAGACTCCCTGCCGAGCAGGGAGCCTGATGCGGGACTCGATCCCGGGACTCCAGGATCATGACCTGAGCCGAAGGCAGTCGCTTAACCAACTGAGCCACCCAGGTGCCCTCAACACTTAATTTTATAATAGATAGATCCAATGATAGAGGGTCAACTTCATTTTTAATATATTTGAAGGGAGATTCTTTTTAGTGGACAGATTAAGTAATTTTGTGACCAGGACTAATTGTGTATAAAATGTGCTTTAAAAACTCAAATTTTTAGTTATGGTGGCGAGATTGTTTTCATTGTATCTCAGAAGGAAAGCCAAAAAGCCAAGCCATATTTGGTGAGGGCTGACTTCAGAGAGAATAAGGGAGGAAGATCACTGCTCTGTCTTATGTCAACTTCATCCTCTCTTCAGAATTGAAACCAGGGCATAATGTGACATCTTGCTATCTTTGGCTTTACCCAAAGTTTTTAGATGGCACAGGTATATCTCTCCTGTAGTCAAATATATTTAATTCATTACTCAGTGCAATTCAACAAGTACTAACTGAGCGCTAGCATTGTGTAAAAGCAACAAGCTGGGCTCTGTGTACAATGCAGAAGAAATACATGAGAAATATAAAATATATTCCCTGCTTATACAGTCAAGTTGGAGAGACAAGATAAATGCAGGAAGAATTAGGTTACGATCCAGGATAATATGTAATTATGTGTTCAAACAAGTGACACTAATGCTTATTGCTATAGGATTTCAGAGGACAGAGGGATTAATTAGCTTAGCATAGTCTGAGATGGATTTATGGAGGACTTGTTCCTTAATCCAAATCCTGAGATGGATTTATGGAGGAGTTGTTCCTAGATCCAGACCCTGAAGGATGAGTGTCATTTCCATGGGTTGAAGTAGAATGGGGGTGGAGGAACATGGGAGCAGTTTATGAAGATGAGAGTAAAAATGGTCTGGAGGACAGTGGGGAGGCCAGTCACCTTGCAGCAGAGGGCTCAGGCTGGGAAGTTGGGCAGATACATTTGAAAGACAGGGGCCAGGATCAGTCTCCTAGCATATTTATTTCTAGAAAAAATCCAGGTGTATGATTAAAGTAGGAAAAGAACTATCAGAGTTTGAAATGGTAATAGAGTATGCAGAATAGAGACTTAAGTGAATGGCAAGGAAAATGAGGTAGTAAACTCAAAGAGGAGAGCTGATTCATTTATTTAACAAATATTTATTGAATACATACACAGTTAATGTTGCAAAGTCATGTGGGAAGCACTGAGGATGGAGAAGAGTACCATTCACTGAGAACTTATGAATTGTCTGAGAATTGAAGGAGAATCAACATCTTAATGCAGATGACTTAATAATTTAATTCTTTTTTTTTAAGATTTTATTTATTTATTTATTTGAGAGAGAGAGAGACACAGCGAGGGAGGGAACACAAGCAGGGGGAGTGGGAGACAGAGAAGCAGGCTCCCTGCTGAGCCTGATGTGGGGCTCGATCCCAGGCCCTGGGATCATGACCTGAGCCAAAGGTGCTTAACGACTGAGCCACCCAGGTGCCCCTTGATAATTTAATTCTTAACAGTAGAATTTCAGACTATGTCCTTGTCCAGTAGAGGAGGTATTTTTTGTCATACTTGCCTTTCCTGTCATCTCAGATGATCCCACATGTTCAGGCCTATACTACACCCATGTGCTATGCCATACTTGAAAAGTGAGTTGATCTCCTCCAAACTGTTAATCTCTTCCTTTATTCTCTCATAGTCCTGGTTTTTAAGAGCTCCTAGGAAGACAAGGGAGCAGTAACATCAAGAGTTCTGAAAAGTTGAAGACAATGACAATGACTCCAACAACATTAACTGTAGGCTAGCTGCTCTGGAGCAGGGAGCTTCTTTAAGAAAATTTGTCAGAGAGCATTTGTCATGCATCATTCCATTAGTTAATATTAATTTAGCTCCTTTCATATTTTAGACACTGATCTAGATGCTAGGGATGCCATGGTGAACAAGATAGAAAAAGTTCCTGCACTCATGGGGCTGATAATCTGATGGAAAACAAACAAAATAATAAATCACACTGCATTTTCAGTTAGGGCTAAGTGCTAGGGAGAAAAGTATACAGTGAGGTAGGATAATAAAAAGTGATAGGGGTGTGTATGTGTGCAGTGATGGGAAGACAGTGGATTGGGGAAAAATGTTTCTGAGGAGATGACTTAGAACTTTTCAGGAGTAGTGTTCCAGGGAAAGGGAATGGCAGATGCAAAGGTTCTAAGGCAGGAAGGGCTAAGGATGATGGAGGGACTGACTGCAAGAAGGTGGTGTGGCTGAAACCTTGTGAGCTAGGGGATAAATGGCAGGAAAGGTGGGTAGGGGCCCCTGTATTTAGGGCCTTGTAAGTTCCATAAGAATATTGGATTGTTCAGTGCAAAGAGAACTTTGGATGGCCTTGAGAATGGGAATGATATGGTTTGATTTACATTTTTAGATTATTCTAAATGCAGCTTGGAGAAAAGGCATACTGTATAAGGCAAGTGTGGAGGCCAATCTATAGGAAGTACTTTTGGTAGTCAAGGTGAGAGGGGATGGTGGTGTGGACTAGGGTGTGGGGCTGGAGGTTGTGAAAAGTGCCTAGATGTCTTTTGAAGGTGGAGCTGACAGAACTTGTTGATGTACCTGGGTGTGAGAAAACAGGTGACTAAAGGCTAACACTCCCCAACCCCAGGGTGAATGATATGCCCATTTACTGAGATGGTGAAAGACTGGGAGACGAGGAGGTTTGGCATTTATTAAACATTTGTTGAATGATCCAATGCATCAAACAATCAATGATGCTCCAAATTAGGGTGGTGGGGATGATAAGGAGTTTACTTCTTCACTATGGTGAGATAAGTGTATGTAATAGCTGGGAATCGTTCTAAATCATCATAGAATTTCAGGCATTGGGGTATAGAAACTTGAAAACACACAGAGTGTTTAGGAGTGCCATGGCAGGAAAAAAAAAAAAATTAGCCCATAGTCTACAAGAACTAGCACTGAACTGAAGCTCCAAACATTTTCAGGGCTTGAAGTAAGGGATGGAAGAAAAATAATTAGACATTTCCCCCTAAGGCCTCTCTGACTTTTACCTTGACCATTAATCTACCACTTGAGAAGTTCAAGGGGGGAATGAGAATGTAAATTTTTTCTTGACTGTGTAGGAATAAGTAATTGGATGCTGCCCCTTCAGCTGGAACAGGAAGCTAGAGAATCTCTCCATCCAAGTTTTACAGGCTTTCATCCAAATGTAGCTTTGGCATATGTTGCTTAATAAGAAAAGCACAACACTTCCTGAATTGGCTTAACTCCATCTCCACACATGAAACTTGCTGTAGCCTCATAAGTAAATCATGCTTATAGCAGATGGCAAAGGTGTACTTTCCATCTGAGGAAACTGTCTTTCACTCTTCTTTGCTGGATGTCTTCAAGCAACTGCCAAGTGTACGCTAAATTTCCTCCCAATATTTTATATATATGTAATTTTCAAATTCTTTATTTTGAAACTTTAAACTTATAGAACACTGCCAAGAATTGGACAATGAACTCTCATACACTCTTCCTCTTGACTCTTTGTTGGCATTCTGCCGTATCTGCTTTATCACCATTTCTTTATATGTATATGTTCATATAAATGCACACACACATTTATTAATATTACTACTTTCTGTGCTGTGGAACCATTTAGGTGTAAATCCCAGATATCATAACCCTTTACCTTTTCCTGATGTATTTCCTGATACTCTCTTATATAACCACAGAACAATGACCAAATTCAGTAAATTTAACTTTAATATCCATTACTATCTAACGTACAGTCCATTGTACAAATTGTACTGGGTGTCTCAGGAATAGCCTTTCTAGCATTTTTTTCTTCTGATTCATTGTACTGTATTTAGGTGTCATCTTATGACATATTTGATGTCTTCCCTCTTTTCCTATCTCTACACAGAGTCTTATGTTAAGATACAGCTCTTTCCTTCCCTTAAGTCACTTGGCATCTGTTAAATGGTTACCATTTTATTAGGCCAGGGGAGGACAAAAAAGAAGTAGAGAAGAGATTTCCTATTATGTAATTTCTTGAAAAGACAATATTTCTATTCATGAAATGACAAGATTATATCTTCAAAGCTATGCATAGTCAAGTGTGAAATAAGGTACATGTAAGAGCTAGAGGGATTTAGAGAAGAAGGGAGAGGAAAAAAAAAGAAGAAAAGGAAGAAGGAAAGAGAGAGAGAGAGAGAGAGAGAGAGAGACAGCGTAGGGTCAAGGTTAGCTTCCACTTCTCTGAGTTGGGCTGGGCATTTCTCTCCTAGATGTGAAGTAGGAGTGTAACCCATCACCAAAGGTTTTACAGACTCTTCATGTCATTCTACCTTGGCCCTTAGGTTGAGCATCATTGTAATAGAATCTGAAAACATCACAGTAAGCAAAACAAGCTGCTCGTCCTGTGCATTCTTCTGATGTTGGCTGGACCTATTTCTGTTTGCAGATTTGGGATGTCTATATTAACCTCAAAACACTTCATTCTAAGTAAGGAGTCCCAATAGGGGGAATCCTCCAGGGAAAATTGAGTTTACTCTTCTGTAAATCTGTAACATAATTCCATTCATTATACCAAAGTATCTCAACCTAAGCACTATTGACATTTTGGGATAGGACTCTTGTTGGCACTACTGACATTCTTTTTTAAGGGATTATAAGTATTCAAGGTGTTTAGCAACATTATTTGCCTCTACCCACCAGATACCAGTAGCACGTTCCCCATTGGACAACCGAAAAATATCTCCAGAGGTTTGCCAAATGTCCTTTGCAGGGATAAAATCAGCTCATTGAGAACCACCACATTAGACTGAACTCCTCAGGGACAGGGCCATTTCCAATTAACTTATTATTGTGTGGCAAGCACCATATCTAGCACAGAATAAGTATGTGATAAAGAGCAAGCTAATGAATTAAAGCACTAGATTTGTGTTAATTTGCTCAGTATCCCTATTATGTTTGTACTCAAGTGTCTCCACTACAGATTTGCCCAGGGATTGAACAAGGAAGGGTTAGGTTGGCGCCATGTAATCTTTATGATGAAAATACATTTGCAAATGATATATCAGATAAAGGGCTAGTATCCAAAATCTATAAAGAACTTATCAAACTCAACACCCAAAGAACAAATAATCCAATCAAGAAATGGGCAGAAGACGTGAACAGACATTTTTCCAAAGAAGACATCCAAATGGCCAACAGACACATGAAAAAGTGCTCCACATCCCTCGGCATCAGGGAAATCCAAATCAAAACCTCAATGAGATACCACCTCACACCCGTCAGAATGGCTAAAATTAACAAGTCAGGAAACGACAGATGTTGGCGGGGATGAGGAGAAAGGGGAACCCTCCTACACTGTTGGTGGGAATGCAAGCTGATGCAACTACTCTGGAAAACAGTATAGAGGTTCCTCAAACAGTTGAAAATAGAGCTACCCTACGATCCAGCAATTGCACTACTGGGTATTTACCCCAAAGATACAAATGTAGGGATCCGAAGGGGTACATGCACCCCAATGTTTATAGCAGCAATGTCCACAATAGCCAAACTGTGGAAAGAGCCAAGATGTCCATCGACAGATGAATGGATAAAGAAGAAGTGGTATATATACACAATGGAATATTATGCAGCCATCAAAAGGAATGAGATCTTGCCATTTGCAACGACGTGGATGGAACTGGAGGGTGTTATGCTGAGTGAAATAAGTCAATCAGAGAAAGACATGTATCATATGACCTCACTGATATGAGGAATTCTTAATCTCAGGAAACAAACTGAGGGTTGCTGGAGTGGTGGGGGTGGGAGGGATTGGGTGGCTGGGTGATAGACATTGGGGAGGGTATGTGCTATGGTGAGCACTGTGAATTGTAGAAGACTGTTGAATCACAGATCTGTACTTCTGAAACAAATAATGCAATATATGTTAAGAAAAAAAAAGAAGAAGATAGCAGGAGGGGAAGAATGAAGGGGCATAAGTCGGAGGGGGAGATGAACCATTAGAGACGATGGACTCTGAAAAACAAACTGAGGGTTCTAGAGGGGAGGGGGGGTGGGGGGATGGGTTAGCCTGGTGATGGGTATTAAAGAGGGCACATTCTGCGTGGAGCACTGGGTGTTATGCACAAACAATGAATCATGGAACACTACATCAAAAACTAATGATGTAATGTATGGTGATTAACATAACAATAAAAATTATTCAAAAAATAAAAATAAAAAATAAAACCAAAAAAAAGAGAAAAAAATGAATTACAGTTCAAAGCCCTAGTTTACCCATTATAAAATACAGACAGGCAAATATAGCACAATATACAATTACAGATCTTCCCGAGCTTATGATGGAGTTATAGCCTGATAAGCCCATCATAAATTGAGACTACAATGCATTTAATACACCTAGCCTTTGGCATCTGTTAAATGGTTACCATTTAACATCATAGCTTAGCCTTGCCTACCTTGAACATGCTCAGAACACTTACCTTAGCCCACAGGAGGACAATATCATCTAACACAAAACCTATTTTATAATGAAGTGCTGACTATCTTATGGAATTGATTGACTAAAAGTGAAAACCAGAATGGCTATGTGGGTACAGCCTGGTTTTAAGTGTACTGGTTGTTTGCCCTTGTGATTGTATAGCTGGCTGGAAGCCGTAGCCTGCTGCCCAGCATCACAAGAGAGGATCCATCTACCACCTATCACTAGCCTGGGAAAAGATCCAAATTCAAAATTCAAAACACAGTTTCAACAGAATGCATATCACTTTTGCATCAACATAAGAAAAATAAAAAAAAAATCAACCTACAAAAACCCAACCATTTTAAGTTGGGGACCATCTGTAGTTTCAGATTTATCCATTTCATTTATTTAAAAGAAAAAACCATTGACAGTTTAAGTCTGGCAGGGAAGGTAGTGGGATGAAAGCAGCTGACATCTCTCCCTGAAAATTCCTGTGTGGAATATACAGAGGGGTAAGTTTTCATGCCCTTGAGGGGGGTAGGGGTGATCACCTTGGTCTGTCAGGAAAACTGAAGGGTCAATCATCTAAAGTACCAGAGATTCCCTTTTAGCTGTAGCAGATGCACAGTGTGAAAAGAACCTTTTGTTTATTTTTGTCAGATGGGAGAGGCACGGAAAAATGGCTTGTATATGTAAAATCACCACATTTAAAAATACTACCTTAATCTGATGCAGGATGCTGGTAGAGGGTAGGAGAAGGACTTATATGGGAACCCTCTACCTCCCACTTAGTTTTGCTGTGAACCTAAAACTGCTTTAAAAAAATAAAGTCTATTGGGGAAATTGGGGGGAAAAACATTCTTAACATTTGCTAAGACATTAATGCTAAATCTAGTGGGCTCTAACTACATTTTTCCAGTTTTCCTATTTTGCATGTCCTTCTCATACTTAGTGACCTCAAAAATCATACTGTTGCAGTGATAACAGCTGTGCCAAGGAGACATTAAGGATGCATACTACCGGCAGCAGGGAGAAGCAGAAGTGAAGGTCATTCTGAGATGAGGATTTTCCGACAGCTTTGGCTGCCTGGTTTGCTCACCACCCACACCTTGCTGAATTTCAAAGCCCCTATTTTATATCTTAATTGAACTGCAGTTCAAAACCCTTGAAAACACAACACAGAGGACTTTGGAAGGCAAAGCAGTACTCTAGGTATTTTAGGTTTTGCAAGGTTCAGCTTTTAAAATCTAATCTAACAATAGCCACATAAACGGAAGTTCGCTACTTTAAAAAAAAAAGAGAGACCTAAGATTTAAATGCATCTTTTAGGAGCCAAATTAGGGTATTTTCAACAGGTTTTATACTCCCCCACCTCCTGTGACACAATTTTCTGGTTGCTACCCCCTATCATTAGTTGGTTCTTGACTCCTCTTGTTTTCCAGCTTGCGGCAGCACTGTCTACTTTGCCACCTATTAATCCCATTTCTTCCTTTTCTTTTATGATTTATTCTTGAGAGAGAGAGGGTATGTGCATGAGCAGGAGGAGGGCTGAGGGAGGGAGAAGCAAACCCTAACTCCCCCCCACTGAGCAGGGAGCCTGAAGCGGCACTTGATCCCAGGACACTGTTCAATGATCTGGAATATTAGGTGGTTGTTAAGTCTAGTCATCACTAAAAATTAAGATATATATAAACTTACAATTAAATAAATGTTTTAAAATGAGATAATAAATACTCATCACCTCCTAGTTAACTACATTTTACTATAATTGATGTTCTTGTCTTGGGTTTACCTATGTCTACTGCATCTGCATGGTGGAAGTACTTTATAATGATATTCTACCGTGCATCTTTTTCTAATGCCACTTAGATGTCACATGGGTAGCCTGAAGTTGGCTGTGCTGGAAGTCTGGAGCCATGGAATCATACCATGGAAGTCAGAAATGCTACACATCTGGACCCTTGTCCTAAAGATCTAGTTGTTAAATCTTTACCAGAACATCACTGCTGTTGTATATTCTAAATGCAGGTCTTCATTCTCAGGGAATGCCTCTGGTGGGAAATGTGTTTCCTGTAGTTACCTTGGCATGATCCTGTCTCATTCACTTGACCACTCACGATCTTCCCCTGAGTAGTTCTCCGTTAGGGATACCTTATCCCTCTAAGCAGCCCTCATAGATACAGTCACCCTTAAAAATCCCAAATTGAACCATGAGAGACTATGGACTCTGAGAAACAAACAGGGTTTTAGAGGGGAGAGGGGAGGGGGGATGGGTTAGCCCGGTGATGGGTATTAAGGAGAGCACGTACTGCACGGAGCACTGGGTGTTATACGAAAACAATGGATCGTGGATCACCACAACAAAAATTAATGATGACTATGTCACTATGGTGACTAACATAAAATAATAAAATAAAATAAAATCCCAAATTGCTCCTTCCTATGGGGTTCCCTTCTGGCCCAGGAGAAACTCACCTTCTTTGGCCCCACCTCAAAATACAGGCTCTTCCCATGAGAATTCCCTTTCTTTATCTTGCAGTCAGAGCAGCAAGTCTTCTGTAGGCTCCAGTGCCTCTTGTCACTCTGATTTGGGCACCCGTCCTTGTGTTTTGTGTTCCTTAAACTTGAGAGAACATGTGCCAGGACCTTTGAATGCTTCCTTGAAGTGCCTGCCCTCCCCTTCTCCCTTGGCTGGCTAGAAGAGGAGAGAAGCATACCTCCCAATTTCCAGTGGAGATGCTGATGGGGATGTTCAGATCATGTGACAACTCTCTTCGAGCAATTATTTTCCCATCTTTTGAATCCTCTCATAGAGTTTTAGTCTACAAATACAGTCTGGCTACAAGGGGTGTGCCGATGGTAAAACTGGATACCTCTTTATCAGTCCCCCATAGTCTGAGACCTCACCTTAAAACTTAACTGTCTTTTGCTCTCTATTGTTGATTCTGTGTTTTGGGGCCTCTGCTCAAAGCAGGAGAAAACAAGAATAGTCACATCCATTACACGTGTCTTAGCCTCAGTCTGTGTTTTCTTTCAAATCTTCCCTGTTGGGAGTTGAGGCAACCTAGGCTGTGCCTGGGCCACATGGGCCGAGGAGGGTTCCAGGGGCTACGAGGTTCAGGTTGGCTTATTTACTTAATGTCTAGCAGCAGATGGGAGCTCAGGTGTTGGTGCAAATGATAAGAAAGAGCCAAGGCTGTCCTTGATGAGTGGTATCAGATGTCAAGTATCGAACAGAGCATAAGCCAAAGATGAGAGATAAGAGAGCAAGTTAGAAGCTGAGGTCAAGATCAAGTTGGGAAGTGGATATGGCTCTCAGTGAGCTCATTACCGTGCTCTAGCCTGTTGGCATGGGTCACTTAGCTGGCCAGGGCCTGGTCAGCTAATTGAAGGCACAGGGTAGGCATGGACAGTGCCATTTTAAGTTCCTCAGGATTAGTTAGATGGCCTTTAGTGTTTTGTCTAGTACCTTGACAATTATACCTTCAATGGGAAGATATTAAAGCAAGTAATATTCAAGTAAGACCCTTTTCAAAATAAGCATCAATTTGGTGGCCAGCACAGTACACAGTGCTAATCGGTAATAGAGGAGTACATTTAGATTCAGTATCTTCTAGTCTAGCAAATACCTGCCCTAATTACATAACCAGTTTTGCCTATAACATGAATTCCTTGAAGGCAGGCTCCTTGTCTTATGCAGTGTCTCCATAGTATGACCGTGCTGGTAAATGTCTAATGGACAGTAATTTCTGATTTACTAAAAGTGTTTCTCACTTATTTGCAATTCTTAGTTTCCATCATATACAAAATAAAAGTCCAACCTCTCTGGCCTTGTTTCCAGAGCATGCTGCAACTCTAAAACTCACCTCATTTGTCTCATTTCCCATTGCTTCTTTACACATATGCTGTGCTCTGCCTAATCAGTTTTATAACTTGCCTCTGGACACACCTTTTCCAGTTGTTCATGTAGGGGACCAGCATATGCCACCCCAAAATACGCTACTTTGGCATAAGGATTATTTTGAGTAAATGAGAATTAATAGATGCAGAAAGAAGCCTTCCTGAGGTTTCCTTTATCTGACTAAAAGCTGAAACTTCTGAAAAATGAGGACTGCCAGAAATCCCCTTGCCCAGGGAAGTTTCATGGCCATGAAGAACATCTTTAGGTCAGTGCAAAGATGGACCTGCACAAACCTTTATTCCATTAATTTTTCTCATATATTCCTTCCAATGGTTTAGTGCTTTTGAAAGTTGAAAACTTTTTCTCTTGTTTTTTCTCCACAAATTATTGTTGTTTTGTTAAGATGCTATATTAGCCCAAGTACTAACCACCTCTTTGAGTTACTCTTCATTGAGGTTTCTCCTGAATGATGTGAGCTGTACACATTAATAAACTGTTTTTCTTTTGTCAATCTGTCTTTTGTCAGTCCAATTTTACAGGGTCCTAGCAGGAGAATCTAGGAGGGTAAAAGGAAAAAGAATTTTTCCTCTCCTATGCTCACATTCTTTTACTCTCTTAGATATTATTCCTCTCCCTACCCCCTCATCAAAATCCTACCCATGATTAAAATGAAGTTCAGATTCCACCTGTTCCTAAAGCCTTCTCTATCTAGATCTGCTTGAAGCGATCATGCCTTCAGAGCTCTAGTCCATGCCCTCAAGGACATGGCAATAAATGATCATCAATCAAGCACTGTCTTGGCATGCTTATTCTATGGATGTTTAGAACTGTTATTCAAATTTCCATTGACATATTGCTCCTTTAATCTGCCTTGAAATGCTTTAAAATCTAAGACTTGGTTGTGTTCAATAAACCCTTGTACCTGAGGTATCTCAGAACCTCCCAAGTTCATGACTTTCCTTGTAGCACATGATTTACCCCATAAAATGCAGGAAGGGACACATTCAAAAGCAGTCTTTTATGTACAATATTTTAAAATTGCAAATCTCAATCCATTAAACTATGCCTTGGAAGCAAATAAAATCAAATATTTATTGAGCTATGTGACCAGCATTCTGGTAGGTACTGCAGAGAATAGGATGATACATAGTAGACTTTTGTGAGAGACTGAAAATACAAAGGGACAATGACCATAGCATATATAAAAATAGAACTCTGACTCACAACCTCTGCAGCAGTCTGTCCAGAAAGGCAAAACCACAATCTCTGTGGCAACTAGCCCCAAATGGCCAGGACTTGATCAGTAAGCCAGCTTCCTTAGTTTTTGTCCTTTCCAACCTAGGGCCAACTAGAGAAACGCATTTACTCACTCCTAAACAATCACATAGGATGTCTTGCTTCTAGTTAACTTTCCTAGTGCCAAAAACCTGCTATCAGGGCATCCCCGAATCCTTTTCCTACTGTAAAGCTTTACACTCCCTGACTGCTTTTGGGTCTTGGCCCAATTCAAGTGATGGTGGCTGACCACTTGCTATAGCAAGCTCTGAATAAATATCCTTTGCTTATTCTCATTTGGGTATTCTTCATTTATTTCCATTTTTGTTATTTATAGGTGCTTTCAATACTTAACTAGAGGCTTCACACATTCACGACATAATTATTTATAATTTTACTAGAGCTTGAATTTTGAGGCTGGTGTACAGGAGAGTTAGCTAGTGACTCTTGTACACAGACAACTTTGCTTTCATATTCATATTGTGGCATATGTTCTTTACAGGAGAAATCATATTCTTTATATTTTGGGTGGTTTTTTTTGTTTTTGTTTTTGTTTTTGTTTTTTTTGAAGGTGTCAAGACTTAATACCTGATGAATCTTAAGGGTCTACTATTGAGGGATCTCAGTGAGGAGTGATCAACTTTGAAGAGTGAAAAGGAAATTAATAAAAATAAAAGATCAACATTTTAAGCCTGTGAGACTAGAATAAAGGTGGTACCAACTGACAGAAATGGAGACTTGGGAAAGGAATTAGGTATAAAGGTCAAGAGACAGCAGGAAGTTCAAGTTCATTCAACAAATATTGACTGCCATCTCTGTGCTAAGTACTATTCTAGATGGTGAGGATATAGTGGAGAATGATATTGACAAAAATCCTTGCTTTTGTGGAACTTATATTTGAAAATGCAGACAGCTGGCATTTGGTGCAAGACTTGGAAGATATGGAGGATTTATCTTCAAGCAAGATATGCACTTGGGGTCCAAAGAAAGGAATGCCTAAGATCAGGATGATGTCACAGCACAGAAACTACACCAGAGTCTGTTGTCACACAGGAGTACAGTGGAATTTCCTTCTGAGGGTAGGGGGAGAAAATGGTAATGGAAGATTAACCTAGGGTTGGGGACTACTTGAAGACAGCTGGTCTAGAATTACCTTATCTTCATTATCACAAGAATATCACAGCATTTGTCCTTTAGCAGATGCTCTGGCAGTAGGTGGTAATAATGGTAACTTGCATTTACATACATTTATAAAGTACTATCATTTACATTATTTAATTAAGAAAAAGCTAACAGTATCCCTACATTTATAGATGGAGAACTCAGGCAAAATTGAGAGTAGAATAATCCTCAAGATTACATAACAAATTGTGGTCAGATTAAGAATTAGAACATAGTTTTCCTGACCCTTAGATCTTGAGAGGTATTTATACTGCTATTATTCTTTCAGTCTATATATCATAAATGTAGCACACTATGAGCTTGACACTCTAAAGAATGTTAAAAAAAAGAGATAAGAATAAAAAGGATGCCGGTAAATGTATGCAACCAAATTTCCCCTGAGTAGTAATTTCAAGTACATGGTTAAGCTTTTTCTAATTCTGAATGATAGGCTTCTGAATGACTCATTACGTGCTTGATGCTGACCATTTGTTAGAAACTGATTGTATCAATACAAAAAAATGTCCATTGGTATTGTTTCATTATTTGAATATGTATTTAGTGAAACAAGAGATTTAAGAGAATTAAGAAATGCACTATATTGTCACTATGAAAGTTAAGAAAATTTCTTTGTGCCATCTGAAGATGTTAAAAATGCGATGGTGGTGGATAACTCCAGTTAAATTACACAACCGTCTAGTCTTGTTTTTGTCTTCTGAATACAAGTTAAGACGTTGGCCAAGCATTTTTTCTTATGGGATATTCAAAAGAGAGTTAAGAAAAAATCTATACAGCTTACTATTTACATTTGTGGAGTTTTCACTATATGCCATGAATTGATCTAAGCCCTTCACATTTGTAAACTAATGTAATCCTGGCATATATATGTGCGTGTATATACATATGGGTGTATAGTATAGACAGATGAGGCAGGTGCTGTCATTTCTGTCTATGAGGAAACTTGAGGGCCGGGGAGGTGAAGTAGCTTTCCCCAAGGGACACCGCTTACTCCGAGAGCTGGGATCTAGTTTACAAACAAAAGTTTCCAGAGAGCAAAATTCTCCCAGGCCACTTTGCTTTTCGATCCTCTCTTCGAGAAAGAGATATGGAGAGTTTCGTGGCCGATCTTTGTAGGAAATGGAGTTGCTAGCTTTCTTTCTAGGGCGGGGCCATCTGGAGCCCCGGCCACCTCCCTCGTCCTTCATTCCGCCCCACCTACCCACTCTCGCTTCCCCCTTCTTCCACCACGCCCTGCTTTACTTCTATCTCCGCTCCTCCCAGCGTCACTGCCTCATCTTCGAGCCCTGCGCCAGGATCCCAACAGTACACCACTCCACGCCGCCGAGACACCCTGCAGACGCTCCCACGCGCGGCCCGCCGTCGCGCCGCCGTGACGTAGCCCCAGCGCCGCCGCCGTTGGGCTGGGGGGCGGGGCCGCGGGGCTGGCTGGCAGGCTGGGGGCGGGGCCGGGGTCCAGCTCCGGGCCTCCGCGGCCATCGCTTCCTGCGCGGTCGGTTCCACTCGCCCGCTCCCCGCCCTCCCGGGCCGAGTGGGGCCGGGTGGCGTCCGCAGTCTCGCCCCGAGGGACACGGCGGCTTCAGGGGCTGGGCCTCCCTCCAGCGCAATGTCAGGCACCGCGACAGCTCTGTGAGGCCGCGGCCGTGGCGCTGGGCGGCGGCGGGTCCGGGCCGAGGCCGCTCATGGTGCCGCCACGACACCATCGCGGGGCAGGAAGGCCAGGTAGGCAGTCAGGGGAGGGCCCCGAAATTCCTCGGAGCCCCTACCGGGACCGAGTGCCCACGAACGGCCCCACCCCTAGCTGTTGGAGTCGGTGGAAGCTTTCTGGCCGAAATGGTATTGGTCTCCAAGGGGCGTCGTGAGGGGAAGGCTGACAGGGGCGTGGGAGTCCGCTCTGGACTCCGACACTAGTGGGAGCTGCTCGAGCGCCGCCTCCGCGCTTTCTCTCACTCCTTGGGGAAGGTGTCACCGGCCTCACTCCTCCCCCCTCCTCCGCCAAAAGAAGAGGAGGATTCCCTTTAACAGCTGTTTCCTCACTCGTCTGGGGAATTACTCTTTGGATCTAAAGAAACAAGATGCAGTGACAGGCAAGGGTGGGTGGGGGAGCATGGAGTATCCTCTCCCTCTACCACGTGAGGCGATTGGAAACGCACCCCCAAGACTCACAACAAATCACTTCCTCTCAAATAATCAAACTCCCCTCCAAGAGATCGAAGACAGAAAAAGACAGAACAGGCGCGAGTCTAGACATTGTCCCTTGGGGTGGATTCCTCTGTAGGGAGAGGCGAATGGACTTTCTGTATTTACGAAACTCGGAGGAGCTTTTTGCCGGTAGCTGACTACTCTTAAATATTGCCTTTTATTGAAGTTTTTTTTTCTGTACCCTATACTTCTCTGAGTGTAATTTTGAAATATACAGTGAATAACGAGGCTAGAGAAAAATGTCAATTATATTTAGCACATTTTGGTATTTTTCATTTGTTCATTTTGAATTTTAAGGGTAAAAAAACGTGATGAACCTTACTTTGAGTGGTTGATGTTTTTATAAGCATCATTTTATGGCTGTTTTTAGGTGCGCTGAGTTCTTCACCTCCTTTTAGACTCAGATCTGCCAAGTTTTCAGGCATTGCTCTTGAAGATCTTAGAAAAGCCTTTAAAATAAGGTAAACTCCACTTTTAATTTACTCTGTGACTTTCAAACAACATCAGCTAAGAAATGTCAGATGTTTCTCTTATACTAATTTACTCATTTTCTACGGTTATTTTTCAAAAATTTTCTTTAATGTGATCTGTATTTTCTAAAAAACAGATTGCAAATGGTGTGTGTATTTATCATGAACCGGATGAATTCCCAGAGCAGTGGTTTCACTCAGCGCAGGCGAATGGCTCTTGGGATTGTTATTCTCCTACTTGTTGATGTGATATGGGTCGCATCCTCAGAACTTACTTCGGTAGGTAATTCTTGTCTAGGAATGATATTGCATTATAGTAATATTGCTATTAATCTGTGGTGTCTTGATAATCATTTCTATCTCATGCTTAAAGCAGTATTTTGAATGTTGTTGAATTATTTATATTTTCTTTGACAAGTGAATTGATGTCAATTCAGGTTGAAACAAAAGATACTCTTTGTTTCGGTTTTCTTCAATCTTTTAAGGAGGGTTATTTTATTTATTTTATTTTTTAAAGATTTTATTTATTTATTTGACAGAGACAGCGAGAGAGGGAACACAAGCAGGGGGAGTGGGAGAGGGAGAGGGAGAAGCAGGCTTCCTGCTGAGCAGGGAGCTTCATGTGGGGCTCAAATGTGGGGCTCTATCCCAGGACCCTGGGACCGTGACCCGAGCCAAAGGCAGACGCTTAAGGACTGAGCCACCCAGGTGCCCCTAGGGAGGGTTATTTTATTTTATTTTATTTTTTAAAATTTTTATTTATTTATTTGACACAGAGAGAGAGATAGCGAGAGCAGGAACACAAGCAGGGGGAGTGGAAGAGGGAGAAGCAGGCTTCCTGCCATCAGGGAGCCCGATGCGGGACTCGATTCCGGGACCCCGGGACCATGACCTGAGCGGAAGGCAGACGCTTAACGACTGAGCCACCCAGGCGCCCAGGAGGGTTATTTTAAAAATGAGACCATATTCATGTTTTCTTAATATTTGATTATGTATCTGTTGTTTTCTTTCTAAATTCAGTTTCTTTGTTTATAAACAATATTTTCTAGTGGAACAAGTATCTAGGATGCAAAGCCATTTGTCACCATTTAATGGAAAGTAAGAATAGTTTTGAACAGATGAGTGAAAGTAATCAGAGCTTTCATGTACAGGTCACTATTGTGCATATGCATGGGTGCATGCACATTTATATATTTGCTGATTCAAACATTGTGAAATACATGGTATATGGTGATTGCATTCAGTTAAATTTTATTTTACCTTTATCAGTGTCCTCTTGATAGTAATAGTGCACAAAGTTTTTCTTTCTAGTTATATATGTAGATATTTTATTCTGTTTGGCTAATGATCTCTATAAAAAGATGTGCAATTTTATTTTCAGAAATTACTGCTTTTCAGCTTACATGTTGTAGTCTTAAGGCTAATATACAAAAGGAAATAGTATTTATAAAATGAATTTAAATGTCAGAAGAAGCAGTTTGTCACTGCTGGTCATCTCACATCATAGTTAAGTAAATAGTTGACACTGACGTTGTAGCCAATGAGTAAATAAATTTTTAGCCATTTTGGAAGTAGGCTCTGGAATACAACAGGCCATTTATTATTTTTCACTCTTCTGTAACCTTTTTTTTTTTTTAGATGAACATTCTGTAGTTTAACACAAAGAGATCTCTTTAATGTTGAAGAGGAAATAAGCTTATCTGTAAAACTTTTAGTTTTAAATAAATAGTTTGGTTTTTATTTGTCAGGTAATAAAATGTAGGACAGAAGAAGACCTGATCACATTATAATTTAGCAATCTGTCTCTGTAGTAAGAGGATATTTTATAATTTTGTTATCCAAGAGCATATGTAATATGTCTAATTCTTCAGCCAAATATGTACATTAAACTTTTAAGATATATTGTGTATTTCAACAAGAAAATCAATCTTTTTATTACAGAAATTTTCTAACATATACAAAGTAGAAAGAATGGTATAATGGATCTTCATATACCTAACAACTATTAAATTTTGCCAATCTTCTCTTATCAACCCCTCCCTAGACATGTTTTCTTGAAGTATTTTCAAGTCTATTCTAGCCACTTGTCATTTGACCTGTAAATTCTTTCATACTCATCTCAAACTGAAAAGGTCCTAATTTTTAAAAATATAATCACCATGCCATTAACAAAATTATATGTCTAACAAAATTAATGATAATTTTTTAAGATCATCTGGTACCTGGTCCATATTCAAATTTCTTTTAAGGCGCTTTCATTCCTTAACTGTATTCCCCCAACCCCCCCCCTTTTTTTTTTAAATCATGCTAATGATTTGTTGGAAAAACTGGATCATTTTTCCTATAGGATATATCACACTGTCTTCGTCCATTTGGGGTGCCACAACAAGGCTGCCATTAGCCTGGGTGGCTCAGACAACACACATTTATTTCTCGCAGCTCTGGGGGCTGGAGAGCTCAAGATCAAGGTACTGGCCGATTAGGTGTCTGCTGAGGAGCCACTTCCTGGTTATTAGGTGGCAGTCTTCTCACTGTGTCCTCAAAAGGCCAGGAGGTCAGGAAAGCACTCTGTGATATCTTTATAAGGCACTAATTCCTTTCATGAGGGCTCTACACTTGATCTAATCACCTCCCAAAGGCCCCACCTCCTAATACCATCACATTGGGAGTTAGGATTTTAACATATTAATTTTGGGAGGACACACATATTCGCTCCATAACACACATTTTAAATTTGGCTGTTTCCTTGGGGTATCATTTAACTTGCTCCTCCTTTTCTCTTATTTCCTATAAAATGGTAGTTAGGTGTAAAGTCCTGATTTGATTCAGGTTCAGTTTTTAGGAAAAAATACCTTGGTGGTACTGGGTACTTCCTGTGACAACACATGAGGCACATAATGGCTATAAGTCTTACTTTGGGTGATGCCAACTTCAGCACTATGAAGTTTCTCATCAACCTTTAGGTAATAGTCAAATATCCATATGATTATTGCCCAGATAGAGTATTTCATTAGGGGTTGTAAAATGATGATTTTTTTCTAAGGGTCATTCCATGTGCATTTATTAGCTGAATTCTTTTTTTTTTTTTTAAAGATTTTATGTATTTGACAGAGACACAGCGAGAGAGGGAACACAATCGGGGAGTGGGAGAGAGAGAAGCAGGCTTCCCACGGAGCAAGGAGCCCAATGTGGGGCTCAATCCCAGGACCCTGGGATCATGACCTGAGCCAAAGGCAGATGCCCAACGACTGAGCCACCCAGGCGCCCCTTAGCTGAATTCTTTAAGGAGAGATTTTCCCCACTACTGTTTGGTTTTCCTGAAACATAGTTCATATAGGAAGCGTTGAATAAATCTTGATTCTTTGTTTTAGAGTAATGTTGCTTAGCAACTTCTAATAGTAACCGTAGGGTATCATCATACATTCATGGATTTTTGTGTATTTCATATGTTTCAGACAATTGTAGTTACTCCTTTTGGTGCTTAAACTGTACTATCTTTGACCAGTGGGAGCCTCTTCAAATTGGCTCTACTGTCCTTTCAATATGACCCTATTGGTCTTTAACATCCTATTTGCTTTTTGGTGCAAGATGCCTCAGGTTCATCTGGTAATTTTCTTGCCCCATATTTGGATTTGATCATTTCTTTAAGAACCCATGGTTTCTTTTATTGCAAGACGATAAAGATCACTTCTGTATTCTATAGGTGCTCATTCCTCCTGGGTTGTCATTTTTTTCTGGGCTTTTCAGTGTACATAAGTAGGACATTTTTTTTTTAAGGAAACAAAAAAACCCATGAATTCTAAGTTAAATGAAGATTATAGGTTTTATATAACTTCCTGGCAACATTAACCTTCATGCAGTTTTATTCATACGCCATTCTGCTTCATTGCCTCTCTTTATGCTGTTTCCTCTTGCCTATTATTTAGCCCTACACATGCAGCTCAAGGATAGCTTCTCTTAGGAATCTTCCACGATCCTCAAATCTCTTTCTCCCTTTGGTAATCCCAGGGTACCTGTATACCCTTGTTGTGGTACTTAGCATATTATGCTGTGTACTTTTCATATATATATGAAAGGAAAGGCTATCTTATTTTTCCTTAGCTCCTAGCCCAAGGAGCTCCTTAGCGCCTAGCTCCTCTTGCATAGTAGGTTTTTAATGAATGTTGAACAAAGCTTTTTTTGGAAGTTGTTGCTGCTTTGTTTGGGAATATTATCCTTTTTATAATATATAGCAAATATGTAGAAATGAGTATAAAATATTTTTGTAATCTCTTCTGATCTTCCCTTCCACATGAACCTCTTAGAGTTAAAAATCATGTAATAGCCTTATTTTTTTGGAGATAAGTAATAAGGTTTAAAGTCATTTCATAGTTTATGTAAATTTTTCCTTTACAGTATGTTTTTACTCAGTACAACAAGCCGTTCTTCAGCACCTTTGCAAAAACATCTATGTTTGTTCTATACCTTTTGGGATTTATTATTTGGAAGCCATGGAGACAACAGTGTACAAGAGGATTTCGAGGAAAGCATGCTGCTTTTGTAAGTTTTAAATTTTAAGTGTTTGTTGAAGAGGGGATTTATTTTTTCAAAGTTTAAAAGTTATTTCTTGAAGGACAGTCAGATTTCAAGTTGTTCAGTTAAGTGAGTGAAGATGGCATATCATGTCGGAGAAACCGACTTTTGTCCAAAATTTTAAATTTATTCTTTTAATCAACTTGGTATCAAAATATCTTGTGAGAAATCAAAGGTACATAATCACTGTCTTTCCCTTATCTCATAATATCCTCTGGGTTGTTAAAAATATTGAACTAGCCCAAATCATTAATGTGGAGATGAAGATGAATGTGAGGAATAAGAATATCTGGAGTCTTTGGTCATTTGCATACTGGATGAGTATCATCTAAATGGTTGTAAAGTTGCTTGTTAGAAATAAAGTAAACCAAGGTTTTATTTATTAAAATGAAAATAGCTTATTTCAGGCCATCTTTCATATGTTTGGCTAACCAAATTATACTCTTTCCTTGATGTAACATAACATGCTGATTGATAGTGTTGACAGAAATGGCAGTCCTCTTATATTAATTCTTTTCCTTTTCCACTCTTTCTCCTTTTCTCCTCTTTTAAAATTGTGATAGAATATACATAACATCAGATTTACCATTTTAGCCCTTTTTTTCTTGCCCCTCTTTTTTTATTGTAGTAAAGAATGTATGACATAAGATTTACAATTTTAATCATTTTTAAATGTATAGTGGCATATAGTGAACATTTTAAATGCTCAGTGGCATTAACTACATTCACTTTGCTATGCAACCATCACCACCGTCCATCTCCAGAACTTTTTCATTATCCCAAACAGAAACTCTGTAGCCCTTTAATAATAACTAACTCCCATTCCCCACTCCTCCCAAATACTTTCTCTATTAATTATTTTCTTTTATGTGTACTTTTTTTGTGCATTAGACTAGTATACTTCTTGTCTTTTCTAATGAACACTTCCATTTTTTACTTTGTAAAAGTAATGCATATACATTATAGAAATGCATATACATTGTAGTATTACATGTAGGAGTATGTTATATGTATATATACCTACATGCACATTACTGAACATTTGGAAAACACAGAGGAACAAAAAGAAGAAAATAGTAAATTCCACCATTCAAGGAATAACTCCAGAGTATTTTGACATATATCCTGCCATTCTTTTTCACGTGTGTATTTTTATTTTATATTTTTACAAAAGTGAAACTATACTGTTATGTCCTGTTTTACAGTTGACGTTCTGTTCTTAGTGGTATATCATGAACAACTTTCTGTGTAATTTAGTATTTCTAGAACATTTTTTAATGTTAAGTTTTTTTAAATTATAGTAGTGATGCATGTTCATTGTTGAAGACAAATTATGGTAACGAAGAATAAAGAATAAGAAGAGTCTATCTGTAATCTCACCATTCTGCAACCACTGTATATACTGATACTCTCTGTGGCTATGTGCTTATGTGCATATATTTAAAATTATAGTAGAAGTAAGTTTAATCTATATCATTGTCTAACTTGATTTTACTTTAATGTATCATGAATACCTCTGCAGGCTAGTAAATAAACATCTGTTATTATCTTTTCTATTTTATTTAACAGTTCCTTGATAGATTGTTTCCACTTTTTCTTTTGATATAAGTAAATAGGAATATCTTTATACACATCTATAGTTATTTACTTTGGATAAATCTCCAAAGTATAATTGGTGGATAAAACAATAATGCCATTTTCAGGCTTTTGCTTCCTATTGCTAAATTAAAACCTATAATTCTTATCTCTGTTAGCAGTGCATGAGATCGAATCCTTACCACAATCCCAACGTTTACCAGTTTGATAGGTGAACATGATATTTTGTTTAATCTGCATGCTTTCAGTGGTTTTTTATGTATTTGTTGCACAATAGGATTCTTTCTGGAGTTGTCTGTATCTTGTTCGTTTTTCTCCATTGACTCCTTATTGACTTAATGGGAATTCTTTAAGAGCATGGGCTCTGGTGTTTGAATTTTGTTCTGTCATTTAGTGATTGCGTGACCTTGAGCAAGTTATTTAACCTCTTCAGACTTTAAGCAAGGATAATGATAGGGTAGGGTAGCCATGGGTGAATAGAAACATGCTTGTACAGCACTAGCGTAGGGTTCTCCAAGTGCGGTTCTCCAGTCCATTGATCCATTTAGGGGTTTCTTGATGTTAATACTATTATCATGATAATACTAAGATGTTATTTCTCTTTTGCACAAACCCACCCATCCTTTTCCTTCTAATCTGAAATGTTACAATAAACAGTATTGTGAAAAGGTCTTAAATTTTGTATTTAGATTGACTTCGGTTTTAATCCTGTCTCTTACTTAGATGAAATCTCTCAGCCTGTTCCTTCATTAGTAAAATGAAGATGATAATACCTACCTTGCATAATTGAATACTTGGCCTTAGTGCTATTATGATTAATAATAATTATACCCTTATAATACTCTGGATTTTTTATTCTATTCCTTTGAGTGTGGCTGACAGCAGCCTTACTTTATAACATGAGTTTAATCGAATTTTATGTCCTGTTATCTGTAGTTTGCAGATGCTGAAGGTTACTTTGCTGCTTGCACAACAGATACAACTATGAATAGTTCTTTGGTAAGTGCTTTTTTTCTCATCAGGAGTGGAATGGGTGGAGTTGAGCCATGACAGGAAGGACTGAAATAGCTTTATAACACCACTATATTAGGATGTAGATATATCCTAATATTGGGTGCCCGCCATAAGAATTGTAATATGGTACTTTATTTCTTGGGACCTAGAAGTAAGTAGTTCAGCCTTCTAGGAGAGAGGGGAAGAGGACATTGGTTAAGGAGTGAAAATCCTAAGGGACAGTCCTTTGTCCTTTGTTTCTTACCAGCTTCATCACTTTGTGTTCATTATTATTATCACTTAGAAGCAAATATATTTGTTTGACACTGAGAATATATAAGCAGATTGTTCATTTGTTCCACAGATTTTTTCCACAAATTTTTAATAGCACTTTTTTTTTTAAAGATTCCTATTTATTTTAGAGAGAGGGCATGAGGAGGAGGAGCAGAGGGAGAGAGAATCTACAGCAGACTCCCCACTGAGCGCAGAGCCCAGTGCAGGGCTCCATCTCATGACCCTGAGATCATGACCTGAGCCTAAAGCAAGAGTTGGATGCTCAACCAACTGCACCACCCAGGCATCCCTAAGTGTTAAGCACTTGTTTTAGGCTCTAGAAATATATACCTTATGTTCTAGTGTGTGAGAGTGTGTGTTTGGGGAGGGCAGAATAGACAGATAATAAGTAGTGAGCAAGTGAAGTAATTAACATATTCACTTATTTTAAGCATTTATAATCTAGTTTGAATCTAGTTTGAGAGAAAGTGTGTAGAAATCTAAGGCATCTCTTTAAGATGTTCCAAATGTGGCATTCTATCTGAGAAAAATTTTAAAGTTACTCTAAAGCTTAGCATCAATTTATAAAGCATTAGCTTCATGGCCTTATTGCCAGTACGGTTTTTTACTTGTCTGGCTTTTGGAACTATAGTTGCATTCAGGGTAGGTTACCAGATGCTGTAAAGAGTTTATGAAGCTTAGAGAAAATGTCCTTCCATTTCTCTAGGATCTTACGAATCAGCAAAATTAATACCACTTGTCTCTTATCAGGGTAGAAGGCAGAGTTGAGGTGACAGACTATTCTTCTGCCTACTCTAATACTAAGTTTTGCTATTATCAGTAAGATGGGTATGTCAAATTGTTCTAGGCCAAATGCTATAATGAAAAGTTCAGTGTAACAAAGAGACTGTGTCTATTTTCAGATCCTGTTGCCTCTTCATTTACTGAATAGTTTTCATTGGCAGAGTTCTATACCAAGAGCTAAAAGAATTTAATAGAAAACATTTTCTGTTAATTTAAGAAACAGCTTAGTTGGAGAATTGTGCCTTAAATATAGATCATTTAAAGAACATGTATAAAAACTGTAGAGGAATTCAGAACCACTTAAAAATATAGACCTTTAGAGCATGGTTAGATAAACCTGGTAATTCTGTTGTCTACCACTTGATTATTTTATATCTCTGTTTTTTTAAGTACCATTTTATGAGGTTGTTATGAGGACTAATGAGAAAGACATGTTTGACTGCTCTGGCCTTGGTAGCTGGTACATTATAAGAACTGATAAGTGGTAGCCGTTTTTTTCTTGTCTATTAATCCTGTAATGGTTTTCAGGAATCTTAATCTTTAATTGAATCTTAAGTAATAAGAGAAAACAATTTGGCAAATACATATACATATTAGATCTTGATTATGTCTTCATTATCTGCCTTCCCCTTTAAACTATGTGATCCTTGAGGACAGAGACTTTTGTCTTTTTTCAGTCTCATAGCCCCAGGATCTAGAACAGTTTCTGACATAGTAGAAGCTCAGCACGTATTTGTTAAAAGAATAAATGAAAAGGAATTGGAGATAATCTGTTAGCTTGAGAAAAAGGTCTGTTTTTATGACATTTAAATGTTAAATATAATGTACCAGTCCTGTTCCAATATATTTTGGGAAAATTCTGCTGTGGTGAACAGCTGTGTTTTGAGTGGTATTTATGTCTACATGCCATCAATTTAAATTTTAGCCAGTATATTAGGTATTATACTTGCTGTTTATATTTGTTTCTGTTTTTGTTACATTCTAGAGTGAACCTCTTTATGTTCCTGTGAAATTTCATGATATTCCAAGTGAAAAACCTGAGAACACAAACATTGATACTGAAGAAAGTAAGCAAGACTTAGAATTTTATAACTTAGAAATGGGAGGAAATTTTAGCTTCATTTAAGCCATCCCCAAACTTAGTGATTTTGTGGGTTGACTGGGATCACCTGGCATTTCTTTTTTCCATGCAGTATTGGTTTGGCCTCTAATCTTCCAGACGTTTGACTGGAAGTTTTTATTTAAACCAGAAATAATTTCCGAATATCAGAAATCTCTATGGTTTCATCGTGTGTGTGTGTGTGTGTGTGTGTGTGTGTGTGTGTGTGTGTGTGTGTGTATACATATATATGTATATATGTATAGTTTCATCATACATATATATACATATATAATATATAATATATTTAAATGAACAAGATCCTCTTCAACCATGCCATTTGAGACTCCTAATAGCAAATTATAGGCGTTTTGTTGGTTCTATGAATTGAGTAAAGAATATCAGCTTCAGCGTAAGCACAGTATTTATCCGTACTACTCTCTTGCAAAGAATGGACCTCTAGAAGAATGTTCTGCATGCTTGACCAGGAACATGATTCTCATAAATAAAAAAAGTTTTACCATAAATGCTAAAATAATAACCATACTATAATCCTGATCTAGGCAGTTGTGTATGTACACACTTGCAGAACCCTTGTTTGAACATTGGTCTCATTTTAAAATCTTAAAACATTTTTATAGTGAAAATGTTTTTCCTGTTAACTTTTTGAGCATAACTGCCCCAGGTAATACTATAACTGGTTTTCTTTGCTGTCCAAGTCTGATAATATGTGGATTAAAGAATATGCATTTATCATTTATGAGTAAATTAAAACTTGTGACTTTCATTGGATGTGAGGGGACATGTTAATGATTTTGTATTATACTTTTCCTTTTAAGCTCCCAAAAAGTCTCGTGTAAGGTTCAGTAATATCATGGAGATTCGGCAGCTTCCATCAAGCCATGCATTGGAAGCTAAGTTGTCTCGCATGTCATATCCTACTGTGAAAGAACAAGAATCCTTATTCAAAACTGTGGGGAAACTTACTGCAACTCAAGTAGCAAAAATAAGCTTTTTTTTTTGCTTCGTGGTAGGTCTTCTCTTTATTAAATGTTTAGAACTTGAATTTTAAGACAATATACATGCCAGCAGTATCCTATTGAAACGTAACACTGTTAGGTTGCTTAATTAACTTTAAAACTCAGCTATCTGGCATCATTGGGGACTTTGAGTATCAAAGTCAATAAATGCTCATCATACCTCAAAGAATTAAATCAATACTATAACACAACAACTACTTATACATGTATATTCAGAATTTGGCATTGCTTCACAGTCAGGATAATTAATAGTTATTTTACACTATTATATATACAAAGGCTAGTAAATATCCAGATAAGAGTTTACTGTATGCATTGATTTTGTCAAATAAGTGGTTTTGTAGTTGTATAGTAAATTTGTGTAAATGTGGTCAAATATTTTAGCAAGTACTCATATAAACATTTCTACAGAATTTCTTGTATTATTTTTAATAGCTTTTCTATTATATTAATAAAGAAACTGAAAAATGTGCCAAAGATTTCACATAGAATAATCATATAGCAAATGCTATTTTGGAATAAGCTAGAATTAGACTTGTCTGAATTAGTGAAAACTGAAGTTTAGAATTTGATAATTTCGGGGCTCTTTCCTGTATATGTCATTGGGAGTAGCCTAATCCAAGGTTGTTTAGTATGGGCCTTTAAGATTTAAATTTATACTGAGCTTTTTTAAACACCAGGTAATGCAGTGCTAATGTCAGTATCATTCGCCTGATTATAAGATTTTTTTACTTCACAGTTTTGCCTCATTGCAGAGCCCATTTTTCTCCATCCTCTTCCTGAATAACATCTAGTTGAGTGATACCTTAATTAATATATTCACCAATACAAATCAAAAAATCATTGTGAGTTATGATAATTACATATGTACTAAAATTAAAGACATACATTTGGATTATGCTGTTAATTATTTTTTCTGTTTGCTTGTTTTAAATGAATGTAAGGCAAGACTAAGATTTATCATATGTTACTTAATTTTCAAATGACACTTGAGGTGAAGAATAATAAAAACATCTATATAGTAAAAGTTAAAAACAAAGGGGAAAGATAAGAGATTAAACAGGTAGTGTGAACAGGTAGTGTGTGTGTGTGGGGGGGGGTGGAAAGAAGCCGGCTGTGGAATGGGATGATTATATCAGGAACTCTCCGATTTAAAGAAAGAAAGCTACTTCTAATGAGCACACAATTCATCTTTAGGTAAATTGGTAAAAGGAAAGGCAAAAAGGAAAACTTCCTGAATTATACAGCTTATTGTCTATTAAAAGGAAATATTTCCCTTCATTAGATAAAGCAAACTTTTTTCCCAACTCACAACTCGAGAGAATGTGTTACATAAATACATTACATAGGTACTATTCCATATAGCGTGCTGATTTACAGATACGTATGTGCATACAAAAAACCTTTTAAAAATTGTGGTAAAATATACATGCTATAAAATTTGCCATTTTAACCTTTTTTTTTCATTTTAACCATTTTTAAGTGTATAGTTAAGTGACATTAGGTACATTCACACTGTTGGGCAACCACCTATCAACAGAACATTTTTCATCCTGCAAAACTGAAATTCTATATCCATTTAATAACTCCCCTTTCTCACCTCCCCCAGCCTCTGACAACCACCATTCTACTTTCTGTCTCTGTGAATCTGACTACTCTTAAGTACCTCTTATGAGTGGAATCATATACTGTTTTTCCTTTTTTTTTTTAAGATTTTATTTATTTGTCAGCATGCACAAGCAGGGGGAAGTGGTAGGCAGAGCAGGCAGAGGGAGAAGCAGGCTCTCTGCTGAGCAGGGGCCTCGAAGCGGGGCTGGATCCCAGGATCAGGACCTGAGCCAAAGACAGACATGTCACTGTACAGATATACCACATTTTGTTTATCTATTCATTGTTGGTCTGCACTTGGGTGCTTCCACCTTCAGTAGTCTTTAAAAAAAAAAAAAAAAACCTTTAGTAAATTACAAGAGTAGAAAACTATATTAGTCTTTAGTAAAGGCATTTCTGTAGAAAGTCAGAGTAGTATAGTCCAGGTATATAGCTTTTTGGAAACCTAACTTAAGAGTGATAAGCGTTGATAAGGTTTAGAACAGTGCTGTTCAATAGAAATATAATATGAGCCTCAAATGCAGGTATCATATGTGTTTTTTAACTTTCTACAATTAGAAAAAAACTTTTAATTACATTTTTAAAATTTTTAAAAGAGAAATCAAGAGAAACAAGTGAAATTAATTTTAATACTGTGTTTTTATTTAACCCACTGTATGAAAGATATTTTGATATGTTATCAATACAAAAATTATTGATGAGATAGTTTATATTTTTTAGTACCAAATATTCTAAGCATTTTATTTTCTATTTTAGTTTCCATTTCATTTCAATTTCAGTTTTTATTTCAATTTTAGTTGCTAAACATTTCAATTCAGACTAGTCACATTTCAGTTCTTCAGTAGCTACATGGGGCTAGTGGCTAGTGATTGTACAGTGCAGGGCAGAGGAGTTAATAATTCCTGTATTTGTCAGTCCTCCTTGAATATCTTTTGTCTCATTAGCACTTACGATATTTTAATTTTTCTCTGTAGAATATAATTTAGGTCATACAGTGTTTACCTAGAATTTTTTTATGATAAATTTAAAATTACCACTCATGAAATAATGAAATATATAAATTATTTTTGAAAGATTATTTATTAGTAAGTGGTTGTCCTCAACTGTGGAATAATGAAGGGAAACATTGTAAGGTTAATTTTTATTGGAAGGTAATTTAGATAGGTCTTCTTTTGTAATGAGAGTGCCTTGGGTTTGAGAACCAGAGAATGGGGAGAGGTGCAGTACAGAAAGGTCTTTCTAGAAAGAGTTTCTAGCTAATGATGATTTCTTAGGATTTTTGAATGTCTGCTACCTGAATGATCTGTCTTTATTTCTTTATTGTGCATTAGCAGAAACCAGTGGAGATTGTTTAGAAAATGAGCACAGTATTTATGTGTTAAAGTGGTAAGGAAAATGGGTCAAGAAAGCTAATTATCACCCTATAAGTATTGTCTGGTCTTGAAGATAGAGCTCCAAAAGATAATTAAGAGCAGAATATTCTTTTTTCTAGTACTTCATATATGTTTGATATTGCTCATCTTAGCAATTGCTACCTCATTTTCTTGTTTAGAAAGTCCAGGGAAATTATCTAGGAAGTAGGAGGACTACAGACGGCATCAAAATCACTTTGCCCTAGTTTTACTCTGGCTTTCATCTTGGGTACAGTGTAGACTAAATGGAGTCTACTAAACTCAGTTATCTGCTATCTTCCAGCAGTGTTCTGAGCATATGTCTTTGTTGCTTCGTTGAAGTGTAAATGCTAATTATAGTACTCACTTAACTACAAGTTCTGAGAGAGATCAAGAGATGTCCCTGTCTTAAGTCCCTGCCCTATTCTTCAGTGGAATATGATTATGTTTAAGTAACAGTGATGCCAAAAACAGTTAGATAAGCAGTTAATTTATTTTTATGGAGCCAGCAGTCTGCTTCTTAGTGTGTATATTAGTGACACTCATGCACATATGCACCAGGAGACATGCAGTAAAATGTTCACAGTAGCATTGTTTGAAATAGTCCAAAAGGATCCATCAACAGAAAAATGGATGAGTTGTGGTAATATGTTTTAGATATCTGATAGCAGTGAAAATATATGAATTTTGGAACCTCTCTCATACACACACACACCAGGCTTCATCAAAAAGAGGGCTTATTTCTTTTTCATTAAATCGTATTAGGCACAGTATTGAGAATATAAGAATATCCTAGCCTAGATGAGCAAAAGAAAAAAAATCCTTATCATTGGAAAACTTCCTTTAATTATATCCAGTTATGAGAACTCTGTATTATATCTCCAAACTGAGAATCAGAGAAACAATCATAATTAGCCAGCAAAATCACATTTTTCATTGGACACTTTTAAATTTCCGAAACGATTATGTCCTTTTATATATCAGTCTACCTAGCTTGCTATTTTGATCCATCCCCATAGGTGTGATCTTGTTCAATAGATTTCTCATCATGCTGTGTTCATCTGTACATATTTTAATATTTGAGAATTTCCCCAAATTTAAATTTGGTTTAGATAAACTTTAATAGAATGCTAGAAATGTTTGGATAAAGCAAATTTTAAAGTTGATTTGGTATTCAGTCTTACTCTCATTTTTTAAAAAACTGAATGCTAATTTTAACCAACTGTTGTTAATTTCTTAAGCGAAATTGAATAGCAAAGATCTTAGATCTAATTATAAATGCCCTCTTTTTAGGTCTGTGATTTTTCAATAGAAAGCAACTTTTAAAAGTTCTTAAATATTTAGAGGGGGAAGGAGGGGCCTATAAATTATGACAGATATAAGCAGGTCATTCATTAGGTTTCACTTTGTTTTCTTTTTCTTTAGTGGTTTCTGGCAAATTTGTCATATCAAGAAGCACTTTCAGACACACAAGTTGCTATAGTTAATATTTTGTCCTCAACTTCTGGTAAGAAATTTGTCTTCAAAATCTACATTATAAATTGAAATCTATTTTTCTTTTATATATATGTATATATGTATACACACACACACGCGCATATATATATATATATATATATACACACACATATACACACTTTTATCTTATTACAAATTATTACATTCATTCTAATGTACGTTAGTGTATTGTAACTACATAATATTTGTAGTTTTATGCTGTGGTATTGTGCTATTTATATTCCTTTTATTTTATGGTATATTTTTATATAACAACATTGAGGTTTTATAGGCTGGTTCTTTGTATTATAGTCATTCCTTTCACATTTTTTCTGAAGATCTTTTTCTAGACCCTTTGGCTAAATGTAATTGCTTATTTCAGAACCATAATTTACCCTATGAAAGATATTTATTTTAATATTGAATCATCTTCCAAATCTGGGAGAGGAGAAATATTTTTGAAGCTGTAAAAACAACTTGAGCACACATGCTTGATTATGATGAGGTCATAATGTTATTCTGAGTGCTCAATTTCACTGTCTTATTAGTTTAAAGTAAACGGGGCTATACTTAATCTATATTGTTAAAATAAGCATTGGTTTTAGTTTAAAGGCTGTTTTTGACAGTATTTAACCTGATGTATCTTTTTTCCTTATAGGACTTTTTACCTTAATTCTTGCTGCAATGTTTCCAAGTAACAGTGGAGATAGATTTACTCTTTCTAAACTATTAGCTGTAATTTTAAGGTAAGAATATAGCATAATAGCTAGTTAATTCTGTTTAAAATTTTTCTGGTAGTGACATAGGATAGTTTATATTATAGTATACTGTATAGGCAGAGAAAGATAAGGATAAAAAAAGGTTTTATATGGACAGCATGCTGCTCAGCCTGTGTCACATCCTTAACTAGTTTTCTAAATGTTCCTGGGGGGAGTAACTGGAAGGATCCCAAGGCAGCTTTGGCTCCCATTCATGGGAGGACAGACGGTATAATACTATGTATTGTACTGATGCTTACATTTAACTTAATGTGGCGACTTAATCCTCATTACCTCCAAGTCCCTATTTCCTTTTCCTAAAACAAGTCCGTTTTTTGTTTTGGTTTTGGGTTTTACTTCTACTTCTGGACATCACACATGCAGTCTTCTCTGATTGGCTCAGCCTCAAGTGATCTTTCAGTTATTTTCTGTATAAATCATTTGGCAACTTTGCATTACTGTATAACATTAGTATTGTCAATAACTGTATTTAAGTCTTTTATTTTTTTGTAACTTTGTATTTGTCATGTCTTTTCTGTGGATTATAAACCTTTAAAGGCCAGGACCTTGTTTTATACTTATTTGTGCCACCAACAGTCTAGCCTAGGGCTTTGCTTACCAACAATACCCAAAAAAGATGTGTCGGTTTGATAAAGCTGTTGTTTTTACTGAGAAAAAATTAGAAATCAGAGAAGGTAGTAGAATGATTTAATGGAGAGAATAATGTTTCTTAGCTGCCAGAACTGGGTTTGAATCAGAGCTTTGTTCTTTGTTTCTGTCAGTTCCCTTAAACTCTCTGAGAGGGGTTTTTAGTGAGAAAATGATGATAGTATCTACTTTCCAGCCTTGTTTTAAAGTTTGGAGGGAATGTATATTAAAAATGATTATCATGGGGACTGAGGTACTCTTATTATGATGTGTTTTTCCTTTATAGATATAACCATGGTAGTTTCCAGATGTAGGCCGGTTGACCAACTAATTTACTATTTAGATTTTATGACCACTAGAAGTTTCTTATATTGCATGATTGACTAATTGTTTTAGCCAAACATATTTTTGTATTGGGGAAATATATTTGTATCGGGGAAGTAAATGAGGTTTTATTCAACTTTATTCAGAATTCATGCAAATTTTTAACTTCTCTTTGTACTATATTAATAAGTTTTAAAAAAGAAGGAAATACTTATAAAATGTTAAACTTGTAAATATTTTGACAGAGTTCATTAAAGTAGATCTAGAACAGGGGTCAGTGGACTAAGATTAGCTAGCTTCCTAATTTTTTAAAGTTTTATTGGAATATAGCCACTCTCACTTGTTAGTATATTATCTATGGCTACTTAAGCACCATAATGACAGTTCAGTTGCAACAGAGACTATATGGTCTGCAAGCCTAAAATGCTTACTATTTGTTCCTTTAAGGAAGTTTGCTTGACCTGTGTTCTAGAAAAATTATTACTTAGAATTTTTTTGTGTATTTATTACATGTTCTTAATACTATCTTGAACATTGTTTTATACTTTGTTTTGAAATAACCTTATACAATGAGATTCAGTTTCTGAGGTATAAAAACAATTTGACATAGCAAAAATCTTGAAGGAAATCTTCTTAAAAGCTAAAAAGTCTCACTTCAAGAGACAGGGTACTCTCCATCTAAACTACCTGGAATTCAATCCTGCCTCCATGATTACTAGTTTTGCAATTTGGGGCAAATTTCTTGCCTCTTTCCTCACCTGTAAATTGGGAATACTAGTAAGATTTGTCTCAAAGGATTCTTATGAGGATTAAATGTGTTAAAACTTTAAAAGTGCTTGGAACAGTGTCTGGTGTATAATAGGTGCTCAATATATTTAGTCATTGTGATTATTATTATCTAAATGAAATTGAAACCTCTAGTTTCTGGTATGTTGTGGGTGCTCAATAAATAATAGCTGAATTTAAACAATGATTGTTTAACAGAAAATTATAATATTTAATTGAGACACATGAATACTTAATGTAAGGACTAGATTTGACTTATGATATAATTCCATAAGGTAAAAAAATTTTTTTTCATATTCTCCTATGTCACTTAGTTTTTTGGATCACTAGGTGAAAGAATTAGACTGGCTTTTAAAAAAATTAACACTATTTTATCTGCTTTAAAAATATGTACAATTACAAGATGCATAGAAATAGAAAGACAGTATAAGCTCCCTGAGAACAGGAACCACATCTGTTTTGTTTGCAGCTGTAACAGTGCTTAGCTCAATAAATAATAACTTAAAAATTTTTTTTCAATAAATAACAGTTGAGTGAATGAATGATCTCTGATTTCTCTACATCTTTAATTCAGTCTTTTTTCATCCATTAATTAATCATTTAAACATTTAAGGAGAGTTTTATTGCTAATTTAGGTTTTATTGGTAGGCAAGAGTTAGTGCTCTTGCTAGGTGTGTATGGATATACCATATGTATATCTTCAAAAAAAAAATTTGGAAGAGGGCTGACAAGTTGGTTACTTCCTTAACTGAAAAGCAGTAGGTAGCATAGGAGGTAAAAATACTTACCTAGAAGCAGACTGGCAAAGTTTCAGTCCCAGCTATGTGATTTTGGTCAAGTTACTTTGTATGTTTGTGTATTAGTTTTCTCAGGTGTAAAATGGTAATGGTAGTAGCAATAATACCTTTATTATAATAAGGTAATTTGTACATTTCGTGAGAATTAAGTGAATACAAGTATAGCACTTATACTGTCCCATTAATACTGTTAGATATTAATTAAATCACTAAATTCTTTGGGAATTGTAGTTTTCCCCAGTTTTGAAAGTAGTCTAGATCACTTGTAAATAATTTTTATCTTTATTATTAGCCCTTTTTAAGGAGTGTATTGTTTTGCTCATCAGTAATCCTATTATTCCCATAGCATTGGCGGTGTTGTGCTGGTGAACTTATCAGGGTCTGAAAAATCTGCTGGAAGAGATACAATAGGTAAGTATGTGTCTCTGCATTCTTTCTGTTAAGGGTATACAAGAAAGTTTTGTGCATGTCATTATTTGTGTCCTTGTGTGCATGTGTGTGCACACACACACACACGGAGGGCGGGCACTAATGGGGTCTTTTTTTAACTTTTCCTCTGGAAATAATGTAAAAAATTTCAAAAATAGTTCATAGAATTCTCATATAGCCTTCACTCAGATTCTCTGCTATGTACATAACTGCAGTGTAGTTATAAAAGTCAGGAATTAACATTGATTATAATATATGTGTATATATATATATATATATATATATATATATATATATATATATATATATATATATTAGAGAGGGAGAGAGACAGGGCCCGGGAAGGGACAGAGGGAGAGAATCTTAGTCAGGCTCCATGCCCCGTGCTGAGCCTGATGTGGGCTTAGTTTCATAACCCTAAGATCCTGACCTGAGGCGAAATCAAGTCACCATTTAACCGACTAAGCTACCCAGGCACCCCAACATTGATTATGATTAAATTATCTAGTTTGTATGTATATCCTTTTCACATCTCACAATTCTTCCCACTAATGTTCTTTTTCTGGTGCAGCATCACTTGTTGCCTTTAGTTTTCATCTCCTTAGTTTTCTTTAATCTGGAACTGTCCCTCAGTCTTTTTTGTTGTTGGTCTTTTATAACCTTAACACTTTTGAAGGATATGGTTGTTTTGTGGCATGTTCCTCACTTTTGCTTTGTCTGATACTTCCTTATGGTAAAATTTATGTTATGTATTTTTGGTAAGAATGCCATGCAAGTGATATTAGAAGTGTCCTGATCAATACATCATATCAGAAGGCACATAGTATTGTCCCGTTACTAGTGACTAGTTAATTTTAAGTTGGTGTCTGCCAGGTTGCTCCAGTGTAAAGTTATTAATTTTTTTCTTTGTAAGTAATAAGCATCTTGTGGGGAGATACTTTGAGACTATACAAATACCCTGTTTCTGTTATATTTGCACCCACTAATTTTGTGATTCACTCATGTTTCTTACCTGAACCATTTACTGTTATGGTGAACATTCAGTTTTGATCCATTGTTTAGATTAAACAATAACAAAGATAATCAGGGAACCCAGCTTAATGGCTTCCCTCGGGATACTTCGTTTAGATATTTGAAGTTCATTGAATGGAGAGGTGCTTTCTAAACCATCCCTGGTCACTGCCCAGTGAGCCATGCCTTGAACTGTATCACCTCTTTCTCACCCAGAGCAGCTTTGTTATGTGTAAAACAAAACATGTATTTGTTGTATATGTGTGAGAATTTATTGGCAGGCTTTCTTTTTGCTTTTTGAAAATGTTTTAGAATAATTTTTTAAAATAGATTTAATAAAACATTGGACTTTTGGATAATAAGTATTAAATGTGGTCACTTGGCAGACAGCACATTAATTCAGCTGTTTTTAAAGGCTTACTGAAATGTTTTTGAGAATGAGTTAATACATTAAGAGAACCAGTATTTATTATGCCTATACTACAAACCCTGTATTATGCTAGATATTTTAGAACATTAAAAAGTATAAGTAATGTGTTTGCAGTTTTCAAGGAGTTCTTGATTTTAATCATTATATGAGATTTACAAAATGAAACCAGTAGAGAATAAATAATACTATAATTAACCATGTAAGTATTAAATGGTCTAAAATAGAAGACAAGGAGGATGGAAACAGTGGAGGAGGAAGAGGATGCTTTGTGGCAGAAGGGGGAACTTTAACTGGGCCTTGGAGACGGTAGTGGAATATATAATAAAGATGATAGGTCACAGTGGGGAGGACTGTATAAGCAATGGTGTAGGGATAGAAAGAAATACTGTTAGGCCAGACGGTGTCAGGTGCCAAATTGTTTATGTAGGGGAAAATATGAAGTAGCATTTCAAAATTAAAAGCCAAAGTGTTACTTATATGAGTTTTAATATTATAACATGCATGTTTGGCTAGATCATTGGATGTTTTTGCATGGGTTTGTTCACTCTTTAAACACTCTTTAAACGTCCTATACTCCTGGAGGACATGGGAGGGGGTGGGATCTACTTTTATCTCTTCATATTTATGTACTTCTTGAAGTCACATCTGACACATAGATTTTAAATAGTGTGTGTTGAATGAGTTAATGAACAAATGATTTAACTCATGTTGATTTTTACAGGTTCCATTTGGTCTCTTGTTGGAGCCATGCTCTATGCTGTCTATATTGTTATGATTAAGAGAAAAGTAGACAGAGAAGATAAGTTGGATATTCCAATGTTCTTTGGTAAGAATATATTTACCTGTGAGGCCACTTTCTTTGAATGTTAACTTAGGGTTTTGTTTTTGGAGGGAATAAGGAAGCCTTTCTCTCCTTCTCCTTATGATTCTTTAAAACCGTCAGATTTTAGAGATTGTGAAGTCCAGTCAGTGTTTTCTCATACCTTGCCCTGCATGATTGTGTACCTCGGAAGGAATGCTGGTTTCCTCGGTGTGAGGTCAAGAAAGAAATTCCTCCTAGTGCCTTTTTTGCATTCATGTCTTTAGCCTGTGAATCAGATATTTTCTTCATTGATATGATAGAATTATGCTATTATAAGCATTGAGAGTATACGTGTTGTATTACACGTTTTGCTATTTTTGAATTGTTAGAAGCATGGGATTGGAGAAACTGCTCCCAAATGATATGTATAATACTATTCTAGTCTGTGTACTGTTCATTAAAACTCATGGGCCATTTAAAGGCTTTCCATTTGCATTTAAGATATAGACTCTTTTATGATACAGATTTTCAAATTACCCAATTGTAGTTTCTGGCATCAGTTCTTAATTTTGGTAAATAAAATACCTGATACGATTTATAAGCTCTTCCTTGCCTGATATCAGCTCAGTAAACAACTTGTGCTCTCTGTTGGATATCTGTAGATGTCTTCCAAAAGATACCTGTGTATCAATGGATAAAAAAGCATGGTGATGAAAGTTCAATGTGCAGCTAATAGGGAATCAGGAGACCAGGAATATGGCTGTTCTGATTTCATTGATTTCATACTCATCTGCAAAATGAGCAAATTGGACTAGATGAGTAACTTTCAAAGTGATTTGCGGAGGATCCTGGGAAGGGTGGGAAGAGGTGGAGTTGCATGCGTGGTTCTGGTTCTTGGAGTCCTTTCCTGCTTCAGCTGGAACAGCTCTGTTTTGTGGGGCTTTTGCATTATAATTTGTAGAAAAGATTTTTCTGCTAAAAAAAAAGTTTGAATATCTTCACTTAAAGATTAACAGAAACAAAACATTTGGAAAGCTGCCAGACCAAGTGATCACTCAAGTTTAAGTATGGAATTCAATTAATATACCTTAAATACGAAGGTAATTTTAGTGATGTCTTATTTTAGAGTCATAGGAAATTCCACTTGGAATGGAATGAAATGCTAATATTTTTTGAGTGTTTGTTTTTTTTTTTTTAAGATTGGCAGTTTTCAGGAAAAATTGTTCAGTTTACTGTTACTACAGTACACGCAGACATGTAACTTAATTGGTCTTCTTCATATATGATGTAAGACAGTATTGATTTGATGTGGGCTTTACAATAGGCAGGACTAGAAAAGTTAGGATTGGGTTGTGGAGGGTTCTTTAGGCATGGGGATAGAGCAGAGCATAACAGGGAACAGTGTGTAGGTCTATGTGATTGGACTGGAGGCTCACTTTATGCAAGAACAGGAGGATATGCAGGCCAGATTCTGAAGGATCTGGAGAATAGGTGGAAGCAATTGGGACCTTTGTCTTTAGGTCCAAAGGTTGTTAATTTATGTGGGATTCCGTAGACTATATTCGTAGATATAGTCCAGGGACCCCAAACTAGATTTGGTTTTTGGTAATGCCAAATTTTGGTGTTTTAATTACAACTTTTTAATGTTGTGTAAGCTTTTCAGGTCATGAGTCCCTTTTGTATGTGTCATTTTATTGGTTTTTTTTTTTTTAATCACTAGATGTCTTAAATTGGGTATCCCAGAAGCAGGATATGAGACAGGGATTTCTTATGGGTGATTTATTGAGGGGCAATCTGCAGGGAATACTGACAAGGGAGTAAGAAAAGCAGGATGGAGAAGGGGAAAGAACCATGTGGGCTCATGTATAATTGAGGTTTGGCCCAGTTCATGGCATGTCAGGAGCAGGAAGTGGAGGGGGCTGGTGAAGGAGCAGGTAATGTCTAGGTACCCCTCAGAGACCTTCTGGCCTTGAGCCATTAGGATTTCAGCCATGAGAGTGGCCTTGTGCATCCTTCATGGGTTAGTTGTGGGCTGTAGAGGGTGGGAACTTCATGGGAAAGGCAAGCTTGTTTGCTCTCCAAGACAGTTCTTCAGAGACAGTGGGTGGCTATAAGTCTTTAGCAGCAGATAGGGAGCGGATGCTCCAATCCTATTAAGATTTAACTAGGCATCCTAAATTCTAGTTTATTATTTAGCAACAAATATAAAATATGTATTTACTGTAATTTAACTTTCTTTTAAGAAAGCTCTATAGTTACCTAATGGATCTGTGATGTTCAACTGTATAGGAAGTGCAATAAAAATTACTATAAAATTGTAAATTTTTCCTTTGTAGTCTTTGTATTCACACGTAGTAATATGTAACCTTATATTTCTTTAATAATAATAGCAGCTTACCTTTACTAACTTTTTATGCCAGGTACTGTGCTATATTTTATAAGTGTTTCATCTGATTTTCCCAGTAATCTATTTAAGTATGATTTTACAGTTATGGATTGGAAAACTGAGGCTTAAAAGAGGTTTCACATCTTGTGTAAGATTTACAGTACTAGTGAATGGTAGAGCTGGGATTGGAACTCAGGGCAGTCAGACTGCAGAGCACACATTTTTGACCACTAAATGTTATAGCCTTCCTTTACAGATAGTCAGTCTGTATGACTCCTATGTCGAGGAGCTATTTGTGTATGTATGTTATCTCACCAGTTAGCTTATGAGCACCTGGAAGGCAAGAACCAAGAATGTATCTGGTTTGGAAACTTCCTCCATTATTCCCAGCAATACCACAGGCGCTTTAAACATAAATATGAGTTGAATCAGAGAGCAGACTCTCTACTTCCTCATAATTAATTTAGGCTGCATATCCATACACACAGATATACCAGTTATTTCTTAAAGTTTGAAGACACTAACTTATTAGTAGCTAAGGTTAACAACCTTTCCTTTTGAATTAAGTAGTTTATTCCATAGTAGTTGCTCCGTGCAGTGTAAATAGTTGAACTTTGAAGACTCAGTGACCACCAGTTGCTAGTACAGTTTTCTCTGTTGAGCTATCTATACATCTGACTGAAAGAAACAGAAGTTCCAGTTAAGGAAACCTGTTGGAACGCTTTGTGCAAGATCTAATGTTTTCTAATTATAGAGTTATAAGTTTGAAAAATTTAAATCTCAATTACTAACTGTTGTCTCTTTTATACATATTTAGGTTTTGTAGGTCTGTTTAATCTGCTGCTCTTATGGCCAGGTTTCTTTTTACTTCATTATACTGGATTTGAGGACTTTGAGTTTCCCAATAAAGTAGTATTGATGTGCATTATCATTAATGGCCTTATTGGAACAGTTCTCTCAGAGTTCCTGTGGTTGTGGTATGTACTGTTTATTACCCTATGATTTATTAGATACCTGTTCATGGACTTTTGGTTAGTTAAAGCGTTTATATTTCTTCTGTCTTCTGATGGCTCCTTCTGTGCACCTCCCCCCCCCACACACACACTTCACACTATTTTAATAACTCCACTAGAGCAGGAACTTTGTGTTTTAACATCTGTGCACTGATTGTATAGACTAATACCTTACACATAGAAGGAGCTCAATAAGTATTTGTTGAATAAATATTTGAATGAATGGATGCATATAAATGATCTTAAATTATAGAAGTGTTTTAAAAGTAGATGTTATATAAATGAAAGGTGTCATTATCTAATGGAGGTTTATATTCTAAATATGAATAACATGAGTTCTGAGTAAGAATCTAGGGAACTTAAGAGACTTTGGAATGTTTGGTTGTTCATAGACTTTTTTTTGTTTTATTTATTCTTAGGACTTTTCATATAAGTGAGCCAGATATGTAACCCTAAACCCTGATTAATTTGAGATGTTAACGTGCTTTGAAATGTTATATCAAATATGTTGATATGTGGTAATGACCCTAAAATAGTTTGAAGACAATATCATGTATGGAATTTAAGAAATCTTTCAAATACAGTGCTTGATACTTAGTCATGTTTCTGTCTAACAGGAACCGAAAAAAACCCCACAAATTGTACTTAAACTCCTAAATGGATTTTATGATATGCCAATTAAGACTACTGACTAGTTTTCCCTTGCAAAAGACTGAGTAGCCCTTTCCATGAAGACTTCCTTAATGCTCTACCTGTACTTTTCGCCCTCCTCAATTAAGGAAATTTCTCTGTTTTCTTCATATTCTTCCACACTTACTCCCTTTCATGTAGTACTTAAAGATATACTTTATTTTGCAGTTAATTTACGTACTTAAATTTCTTTGCTGATCTAAAACTCTTTGATATCAGAATCCGTTTGCTCATTCATTCTTCCATCTTTCATTATGTATATTTTAGGTGCTCAGTTTTTTTAAGCAAAGAGTTACATATTTTATTTTCTATATTAATATGTATCATATACTCTCTCTCATCCTGTTGCTTCTTTACTATCAATTCTGGTATTCCTTTTGTTCTCATTTCTCTTGCCTCTCCCTACTCTTGGTTCTGAACAGATAGAACTACTTACTGGTAGTTTTTTGATTGAACTCTTGAATCATGAGGGATTGTTGATATTCAACCATTTTTTACTACAATTATGTACTCACTGTATTTTAATACAGGTTCATGTTTTCTAGGAACTTTAGTTTAAATTAGACAATTTCAAGGCAAATTAATATATTTGAAAGCAATTATTAAATTTTTCTTTGGATGTTAGACTAGAGAAGGGTTTATTATGATGCGTATGACATTAAGACTCATAGTAAACCGGGACTGTGTCACTACAAATATTAAAATGCTCATTCTTTATTGAGAGCTACAGTTTTAATTAAACATATACAGTAGAGAGTTTTACTATGTTTAGCAGAATTTAATGTAGGCTTTAGGGAATGATCAAGTAGGAGTTGTGACATGTAATCCCTCTGTGTGAGCTTTTTTAGTTTGCTCCCTTGAAAACTTTCCATTTAAATAAATAATAACATGTTTTGGAATTTTTTTAATTTAATTTTTTGAGAATGAAAAGAATAGTATATACAAAACTATACAAAAGGGTATACAACGAAAAGGAAGTCTTATCTCTCTTTCACTTTAAATCTCTGTTCCTTTTTCCCAGAGGCAACCATTATTAACTTCTAAACCTTCTACAAAATTTTCTATACATGCAAAAGTGTATATCAGTCTCCTAATCCATCCCCAATTTGTCTTATTTTTAACACACAAATGGGAACATACTATGGATATTGTTTTGTACTTGTTTTTTTTCACTGATTGTTTTGTAAATCTTTACATATCAGCACTTAGGCTCAATTCATTTTTTAAAGCCTGTGTAGTGTTCTGGTATATTATGTTCCAATCCATTATGTGACATACTGGGTAGAACATAATGTGTTTTACCCGTTCCTTATTGATAGACATTTTAAGTTTCCAGTTCTTTGCTTTGTAAAGAAAATAGCATTGAATATTCTCCTATATATATCTTTGCATGTATATGTAAGTGTTCTGTAGGTTAAATGCGCACAGAGTCAGTCATAAGGACTTTACATTTTGATAGAGAATTGCAGTATCATTCCCCATGGAGGGAACACAACTTATATTCCCAACTGTGTATATGAGTATGTATTGTAGAATAGTTAAATTGGACACTTGTAGTCCTATGTTATGATAAATCCATCCTTACCTAAGATGGATTTTTCAGGACCTCAAGAAGGTTTATTTTTCAGATATACTTTGACACTCAAGTGTTTAAGAGTACTAATGGTGACAGCTCAGTAGCAGTAAATCAGTCAGTAATGAAACAAACATATCCCTTAAATTCTGGGTGTTCTTGGCAACAAAACAAGTGTAAGAAGCATATCTCTATATATTTTACATCTTTTTAAATCATAAGAAAATACACATTTAAATCAGAAGCTATAATCTGCATGTAGGACGATTCCCTTTTTTGCTGGGGGGGATCAGGGCTATTGTATGTTTACCTATAAAAAGTACAGGAAATTTAAGCATACATAATCCAAGTGCTGAGTAGTAAGCTACAGATTTCAAAGTGTGGTTGTGAGCTTTCTTTGTAAATTAAAGATGTGTAGTTTGTCACTCATTGTTTATTTAAAAAAAATTTGAGGTGCACTATTAAACCCATATACTGTACCATTTGTATAGATGTTGAATGATAGCACCTAGTTCTCTTGTCTCAGCATTTCCTAAAGTGTGTCCCTGAAATGATAATAGATGATAAAAGGATTCAACCATCACCTAAATTGGGAAAAGCTGGTGTAAGTCAAACAGTTTTCTTCTTAATACCTTGTTTCAGACTCTTCATGATTGTACTTTGTGTTATAAATCTCTAAGAACATACGCCACATTAAAAAAAAATTGACCTCCTGAACTGTCTTTTCACAGAGCAGCTCATGTAGTAGGAACCACTAACGCTTGAGTTCTCTTTACTGTACTGATAAGAACTAATGGTACAGTCTCTGTTGAATATGTTGAGTGACACTTTATTGAGAGATAGGCTCTTTTATTGCAGGACAGTATTAATTCTGTCATACACCGAGCTAGAATTTACTAGTCTAGAATTTCCATGGGTCTGTAGTCCTTATTATATACATTTTGGTTTTATCTTGGCTTATAATTTCTTTCCTTCCTTCTTCCCTCCCTCCCTTCCTCCTTTCCTTCTTTCCTTTCTTCCTTCCTTCCTCTGCCTGCAGTGTGGGGCTCAGACTCATGACCCTGAGAACAAGAGTGTCATGCTCTACTGACAGAGCCAGCCAGGCACCCCTTTTTTCTTTTTATACACTCAAATTATTAGTCTGTATAAATGGCTTATCTATTTGGTATAATGCTTCCTTTCGTTTTTTTCCTTCAACTAAATAAAATGTGCAGAATGATATTTCAGAATTTGATACCAACATTGATAGTTCAAGGTGAAAATAAAATGAAGAACTTAGGTTTTGGTTAGGACAATTGCTAGAAAAAAGGAAAGCAACAAGGAAGTATCCTTAAAACATTTTCAGTTCTTTTCAATGCTAAGCCAAACGAAAGGAGCAACACAGATCTGAAGACTATTTTAGTTTTCATGAGGGTAAGATATTTTTGCTTTGGTGACAGACTCGTAAGTTGGCTTATCACTTTCTTAAAAGTCTGTTTTGTGAAGTATTGTCCTGCAGTTTAATAAAGCTATTTTCTTTGTTAGCTAAGTATCATCACAAAACTTTAAGAACTCTTTTGACAGTTTTATAAAAAATATTAATGAAATAGAAGCTGTACATCTGAAGTTGATTAATATCTGTAAGTATATCTTGAAAATAGCATAAGTGTGTGTGTGTGTATATATATATACACACACACAAAGTACTTGGACAGTTTTATTCTTACATATTTGGATTTTTTATATTTGAAGGTGAACTTTAAGAATCATCGTAGTTACTTTTGTGTCTCAGTCTGTCCTAAGCTTTTGTCTTTACTCCTGATCTTTCATGCCTGTCTTTTCTTTGGTTGCTTTACTTTTTTAATATGGAAATGTATATTTTCTTTTTTTCCTTTTTAGGGGCTGCTTTCTTACCTCATCATTGATAGGCACACTTGCACTAAGCCTTACAATACCTCTGTCCATAATAGCTGACATGTGTATGCAAAAGGTAAGGCAAACTGTTTATTAGATATTTCAGATGAATTTTTTTTTGAGAGAGCATGTGCAAGAGAGCATGAGTGGGGGGAGGGGCAGAGGGAGAGAGAGAAAATCTCAAGCAGACTCCCCGCTGAGAGTGGAGCCCCATGTGGGGCTTGATCTCATGATACTGATGACGTGACCTGAGCTGAAATCAAAAGTCAGACACTTAACCAACTGAGTCACCCAGGCACCCCTATTTTAGATGAATTTTTAAAATGGAGATAATGAAAGTTAGGGCATGTGATTAAATTATAAGCAGTACAACCATGAATAATAGTTGATGCCTGCTCTGCCTCTCTAAGGTGCTTTACTATATAGATATATCAAAAGTACCAAAGAAATGAATAATCTCTTACATTTTTAACTTTTCTTTTTTTTTTTTTTCTTAATTTCTAAGTTAAGGACAGTATCTTTATATGTAGTTCTCCAGTTTTGGAGCTGATTATTCCACATTTCATTGGTAAGTCAGTGGTATAGAATAGGGGATGGGATATATTTTATTATTTAAGTAGTGGTGGTTTGATTTCTAGGATAAATTCCAAAGATTCCTTAATACTGTGATACTATTACAGATATGAGCAACATAGGAATAATGTTTCTTAGCAAATGCTCGTTTCTGTCTGGACTTGGGAGGGCAGGTGCTCTGTCCCTCTTCTATGATATCCTGGTCTGGATGCAGGGATTTTTTTTTTTAAGATTTTATTTATTTATTTGACAGAAGGAGACACAGCGCGAGAAGGAACACAAGCAGGGGGAGTGGGAGAGGGAGAAGCAGGCTTCCCGCGCAGCAGGGAGCCCGATGTGGGGCTCGATCCCAGGACCCTGGGATCATGACCTGAGCCGAAGGCAGATGCTTAGCGACTGAGCCACCCAGGTGCCCCAAAGATGCAGGGATTTTTATGATAAACATTGGCAATGATAACATCATGGAAAAGAGAATCCCTCCCCACAGCATGAAGGGAGGAGTTTTTTTAGTGCTTCTGGGGGTTAACAGAGAAAAGAGTCATCCCATATATACAGTACTAAAAGATGTAGTCACTTATCACACAGTTCAAAGTTTACAAACTTTTGAGTTTTTGTTTTGTTTTTTTAAGAGAGAGAAATAGTACGAGCGGGGAGGGGCAGAGGGAGAGAAAGAGAATCTTAAGCAGGCTCCACGCCCACCTGGAGCCTGACACAGGGCTTGATCTCAACACGGGGCTCAGTGACACAACCCTGAGATCATGATCTGAGCCAAAATCAAGAGTCGGATGCTTAACTGACTGACCCACCCAGGCTCCCCTGAACTCCCAAGTATTAAATAACAAAATGGTATGTGGGTGTATGTGTGTATGTGGTTTGGTTTAATAAAATTTTGAAGAGGAAATACTTGAAAGCCCAAAGGCTTATAATATGTAGAAGTTATAATCAGATTTTTAAAGCGATTTTTCTTTAGATCTTTGTGCAGTTCTTAGGATAAAGGCAAAGTAGTCTAAGTGATATGTATTCTCTTTACTTAAAAAACAGTTCTGTGCTAGTATTTACTTTGTTTCATGGCTCAGTAAATTCTTATTTATTTGTCATGGTTAAAAACAGAGAGCTTCTCCTTAATTGAGAATTATCTTGTGTACCATACATTTTCAAAGAATGTGAACATTATAAATGGACATAACACTAAAGTTACACGTCATTAGATTCTTTACAGATTTGAATAATATTCAGGTCCTCCCACATCTCAGGATCTTGAATATCAATCAAACTTGCTCTAGTGAAACTGGAAAAGTGTTGTTGTTAGAGGATTTTGGTAGACTGCTGTGTAAATTAATGTTTCTGTACTATATTTTGAAAACATCAGCTTTTGCAGATTTGAAAAATAAAAATTGAAAGTTAATTTTAGGATTTTTTTTAAACTGTCACAGGGGATCTAATTTTATTAAATGATTATGTAATTTGTTTAATCAAATATTTTAAGATAGGGCAAAACACAAGAAAAGGGAAAATGAAAATAAGTAAATGATTGAATAATTACAAAAACGTAACTAGGCCTTTCTCTATTGTCTTCACATCTAGAATTAGACAACCAGTTAAATGAGTCAGAGGTGGGCCTTTGGTGGGTGGGAATTGAGGGTAGGAAGATACCTTCTGGGAAAAGTGACAGGGTGTGCCCCAGAGCTGTAATAGAAACAGGAGAGGGGCACCTGGGTGGCTCAGTCAATCTAGCAGCTGCCTTTGGCTCAGGTCATGATCCTAGGGTCCTGGGATCCAGCCTGGCGTCGGGGTCCCTGCTTGGCTCCCTTTCTCTCTGCTCCTCCCCTCTGCTCCTGCTCTCTGTCCCTGTCTCTGTCTCTGTCTCTGTCTCTTTCTTTCAAATAAACCAGGTGAAAAAAACAAAAAACAGGAGAAATCTACTTTCATGGGGTTTTTTGATTCTAATAGCCTACTGTATTTATATATAGTTTCTAAAATTTTAGCAGTTATCAATATCTTTTATCGTGCCTAAAATAAATTGTTAACCTATTTAATATAATTGATATTTTGTGTGATAGGAAGCATCTCTGATTATATTCAGATTTATATTCAGATATATTCAGGTTTTAGATATTTTTTGTAATGTAGACAATATTTTGTTAATAAATGTCTTCATTTTGAAAAATTGTCTTCATAGCTTGTTGGAAATCCAATTAGACGTTTTTTATTATGTGGCAACATAAATAACTGCATTGTTACAGGTGAACTTTAACAGTCAGCTAGGGAGGGTTTTACCTACCTTTACAAAGTTTGCTTTTACTCAGTTATAAAGTAGGGTTTTAGTTGAATATTCATGAAGCCACTCTTACCAACTATATCTGCATTTTTAACTCTCATTAGTCATAGTTTTAATACTTTTTCTGGTCTTGGGTGCACTTTAAGTGCATCGTGGCTTTTCTTGATTATATATATATTCTGGCACATATTCCCAGAATATGTTATACCCGTAATTTGATAACAATGTGAAGGGTTTTTAGTTTCTCTTACTAACTGCTCTTTCCTGGGTCTTAGACTGACAGCCTGTGTGTGTATCATACAAGCAGGACATGCATGTTACAAGTTGTCAGTGATTATTCTTATGTTAGGCATTTGAGTCCCTCATAAAAATATTCTCTTAAAACCCTTTTACTCTGACTAATGGTGCTGTGAAATAGAGTAGCACCCACCAGAGGGAGTCTTGCCTGTGATTCTAAACCTCACTTTTTTTTTAACACTTAAAGAGGGCAAAAACAGTTTTTCTTTCCTATTTTAAAGATAGGAGTTACTATTTTTATCATTATTTGAAAGCAGATCACACCAGTGGGTTGCAGTAAGTCTCAATCCGTGCAGTCTTCTTTGACAATTGTTTTTGATCTTTGCTGAACCTAGATGGTAAAGGTAAACTCATAAAAGGAAAGAATGATTTTTTTCTTCACCTTATGGCATCTCATTATTTTTAATTTTCTTCCTGATAAAATGATGGATTTTGATGATATCTGAGGGGCTCCTCACCACTGGGGTTCTGCTTGCTGCTTGTCTTCTCTGGCTCACATTACTTAATAAAAGTAGTCCTGTTTGTCATCTTTATTTTACTTAGCATGATTTCCTTTTGAAATTTTTCATTTGTTACTACAGAAACAAACTAGTTTTAAGAGTCAGGATTAGAATTTGTTGCAAATTGTTAATAAAAGGTTTGCAAAAATTACACTTAAGAGTTTATCTGTTTTTGGTGCTGTCTTCAGGAAGGAACTGTAATATATCACAGCATATCACAGCATGTTGTAACATATTTTTTAAAAATGTGAGTTTTTGAAGGTGACTTTAGAAACTGAAGTGGGGAGGATCTACTTGAGAGTCAGCAGTAATCAGTAAAGAAAAACTGGGCATTGTGATGTGGAAGACAAAGCTTAACGTTTTGTAATTCTGCTCTCAGATGTACTACACCTAATAAATGAAAAGCATGCCTTCTGGCTTTCCTTTAGGCCTTTTCCTAAGCAAGATGTATTTTGGTAATGTAAGCACGTGGAATCATACATTGAAGTTCTGAATCCTCATATTTGATAATAACATAATAATATACTGTCAGTGCTTAGTATTCTCAGTGTTTTAACTTATTCCTGCAGATTCTCACAAATGGAAAACTTACATAAAGGAGAAAATTGTCTTAATAATTGTGGGTTGTTTTGTTTTTCTCTTTTATTTTTAGGTGCAGTTTTCTTGGTTATTTTTTGCAGGCGCTATCCCTGTATTTTTTTCATTTTTTATTGTGACTCTCTTATGCCATTATAATAATTGGGATCCTGTGATGGTGGGAATCAGAAGAATTTTTGCCTTTATATGCAGAAAACATCGAATTCAGAGGTAGGTTTGGTTCCAATATAAGTTTTAAAAAATATATTCCTTGCTAAATAAACTGGAAATCATACGCTGGCCTAATTTTTAGACATTTTGTGAAGAAATAATAAAAGATTATAATTTGTATGTGTACTATGCCAGGTAAAATAAGTTGTTCAGATCCTTTGGGTGGTAAAACAACTACTTAAAAATGTTTTGATTTATAGGTAAAACTAAGTGCTTACTGTTTTGCTGTAATGAATTTAAATGTTGAAAACTTTCACTGGTGTGAATAAAATTTATAATAAAATATGATAACACTGCCTCAAATCTTTTTCAATTTCTTTCTTTTTGAAAAGATTTTTATTTTTATATCCTATTATAAAAAGAACTTGAGGGCGCCTGGGTGGCTCAGTTGGTTGGGCGACTGCCTTCGGCTCAGGTCATGATCCTGGAGTCCCGGGATTGAGTCCCGCATCAGGCTCCCTGCTCGGCAGGGAGTCTGCTTCTCCCTCTGACCCTCTTCCCTCTCGTGCTCTCTATCTATCATTCTCTCTCAAATAATAAATAAAATCTTTAAAAAAAAAAAAAAAGAACTTGGGGCAAGTTGTTGGGAAATCTTGCCCTAATCTTAGTTCTGACCTCAGAGATTCAGACAATGGAATAGATAATTTTTAAGGGCTCCTTTCAGTTCTAAAGCTTTCCTTAACTATTGTCTTAATTTTTTTTTTTTTTTAAGGGTTCCAGAAGACAGTGAACAGTGCGAGAGTCTGATTCCTATGCACGGTGTTTCTCAGGAGGATGGAGCTAGTTAGCTGTTGTCTGTAGTCCAGGTTTGTACATTAACTAGCATTAGTATTGAGTAAGGTTCTTTATTCCTGTAATGATCAAATACAGAATTGGTTTTTCCTAATTAGCTTTTTCAGGGGCAGTATAGTCTAGAGGGTAAGGGACAAGCTCTAGAGTCACACTGCCTGGGTTCCAATTCTAGCTTCTCCCTGTACTAGCTGTGTGATCTTATGCAAGGTTATTAACCTGTCTGTGCCTCAGTTTTCTTATTTGTGAAATGGGATTACAGTAGTCCCTCTCTTAAGCTTATAGGAAGTATTAAATGCTTGGTAAGTTTAAACTGTGTGCAGATGAAATGATGCCAAGTTTAACTATTACTTTTATTCATGCTAAGAATCATCATTTTATGTAATGATACATTTTAGAAAAATATTTTTCCCCTAGTATAAAAGTAAAACATGTATTATTTTGGTGTATTTCCAGTCTTTTTCCTATATATATGTGTCTGTGTTTTCCATAACTAACATAGTGGATATCCTGATTCTTTGTGTTTTTTCACTTAATGTTTCAAGAACATTTCCTCATTCTTAAAAAATTTTAAGAAATATTATCTTTTATATTTATGACATGACAAATGAGTACATGATATTTTATCTTTCACTGAATGAATGCTTGAAATACATCCAACATATATTTTTGGCATGTATAAAAGTGGTTATGTATTCATTTAGAGTGAGAGAGCACAGTAAATTACTGAAATTCGAGAGATTCAGGTCCTTTTATATTGAAATGTTTCCTGATAGCAACTGAGCTTCCCTTCCTCACCTAGAACATTGAACAACTCCTGTCGACTCCTTGCACTCAAATTGGTCTTTGAGTCTTAAGTGTCACTGTCTTCATGGCAAATTCACCTCTAACCTAGGGCTGATTGTCTTGGTTCTGGGTTTCTTTGGTCATTTTTTATTCTAGCGTTTATTGTTATGATGGTTATATGTGCACATAGTTCAGAGAGTTAGAATTCTACAGATTTTTTGTACAAAGCATCTGCCACCTGCCCCGCACTGCCTGTCCTGCTTCAGTTCTTGTCCTACTCTGAGGAAGCACTTTAAACTCTCAGCTGTTTTGATCCCTGCCGCCCCCCCCTTTAGGCATCATCAGTCGATTTTCCCACTTTGGTAGATGAGAATAGATTACTTTCAAGTTTCTCCCTCCTTTGCCTCCGCCCCATTTGCCTGCCTTCCCACCTCTTAATCCCTGTATAGTTATTGTATACTTCTGGATAGCTAGTTACCTTGTTATGATTATATAAATGTTACTTTTACCTGAGTCATGTTGGATTGTGCCTGGCCTTTCCCCAGTCCAGAGACCCTCTGTTTACCCCTTTTAGAGAATACACCTCGTATCTTCTCCTGGGATGGAGAAGAGGCACTTGACGAGCTGTGAAAAGTAAGGCAGGGCATCTGAATGTCTAACTGCTTTTTCTGTAAACCATGCTAATTTTCCTGTTTTTAGTTGTTTCTTCACCCCTCCTTTTAGAGCTATCTGGTTGGCTGTTGTTTTCTTGTCTCTGCTCTTCTCTTTGTCCATGTGATTTATTCCTTTAAAAAAAAAATCCCTTTATTGTCCTTCTACTGAGCTTTTGGGGACAGTGTGAAACTAAATATGTTTACTTGCCATCTTCAAGTTAAAAAAAATACATATAGTTATTCTTTAAGCTTTTTAGTACTATAATGTATGCATACTCTCCCTAGTATGCTGTGCATTATTCCCATGTTCACACTCATACCCACCCCACCCAGGCGAGGACTCAATATTTTTGGAAGTGAGAGCTAGATAATGCGGATATAGTGAAGATGGACTACAATAATGTGTAAAGGACAGGTGTGGCAGGAGTCTTTGTCTCCGTGAGGTAATGGTGGAGTATGCCATGGATAAAACGGTTACTATGCAGTCTTAAAGCAGCGCTGCCTGTCCGCCTTCGACATTAGTATGGAACTAACTTCTGTGAGTTTTTAGTACTCACCTCCAGTTCCACTAACCAGCTGTTAAGTACATAAACTGTGTTTGATATATTTTTCAATGTTAAGATAATTTGCTTTTTGCAATATAAACTAGAAAATTAAGGCTATGACAGTTGGAAACTAATGATGATTGTGTGTTTGTTTTTATTTTTAGCTTGATAATGGAACATTATGCAGCGAAGAGACAATCTCTGGCAAGTTTTTGTAGGAAATGTTTCAGTGCCTAGTCTGAAAAATAACAGTTTCAGTTCTTTGGAACTCTAAAATATATTTTCCTCATATCTGTTTTCTTCATTTCATAATGAAGTACTTTGCTATGTAGCTGTGTACATATCACTACAGTTATAGGAATTTCCAATCCACAGTCCCTCTAAAGGACCAACCTGCCTTACACATCTCAAGGAATTCAGCTGATTGAAATAATTTGAACTAATCAAGGAATAAAATTCTGATGTTCTGGAGACTTTATTTTCACATATTATTTGTTAAATGCTGGACTATATTATGAAAATGTTTTCAAGAAATCATTTAAGTATATAGATCAGTGTTTCTTAACAGATAAAGTGATGAAGTAAGCTGCCTATAATAGGTACGGACTATATTTTTGAGTTTCATAGAATATTGCGAATTAACAACACAGAAAAAATGCTTAATTTTATGCAAATGTGTCCATGTAAATTTAGTGGGACTTTAAGGAGAATCCATATTTGAGAAACGTCTGGTTCACTCACACTACATAAACTGTATTATCCTTTCCTAGCATTAGGTGCCTTGTATTTTAAATCTGTGATAAACTATGACAACTTTTTAAAGGGGAAGTATTACTGTAAAATGAAGAATTATGTATTTCTAAAGGCTCTGTTGCTGTAAATTTAATGGATAAAGCTCTGCTTAATTAGAGTTTTGAAGAAATATTCTCTCTTCAATTAAGACGTTTTCATAATGGAATGATTTAAATTGAAGTGAAAAACTTAAAATAAAATGTTTATATATGTATTTGTGTATGACAGATCTATTAATTGGTTTCTGATTTTTTTCATATATAAACGCCCAATTATTCTAGAACTGGATGCCTCTAGTTTTCCTAAATAAATGTTTAATGGCTAAAATACCAAAGAAGGTAAAAAGAGATTCTACTTTAAAAATTTCATTTGAATTTTTCCTCTACCGAGCTTAAATATAAAATACTCTTAATTACAACTCTTAAGCTTAGCTTTTATGTGTACTTCTTGTGCAACTGCCCCTGTTCACTGTAGAACATCAGTGGATGAACATGTCTCTGGATTCATCTAGACTTTTGATGAATCACCCATTTCCTTTTCAAGTTATGTGAGAATAGTGCATTTCTCTTCAAAATTTCTTAACAGTTCTGACTTTTTAAATTCCCTCTGCAGTATTTAGCTTCAGTTTGTCTTACATTCTTAAAGTTGTTTTGGTGTTACCGTGAGTCTAAAATGGAGTTTAGCCATCATTTTGCTTGTCGTGAGAACTTTTATATTAATTTAAAAGACTGTTTATGATATTAAGTTTAAAAAACAAACAGCTGGTCTCCTACTTGGCACCACCAATAATTCTTATTAAGCTGAAAGTAATACTGATTTTGTTACCTTGACTCGGAAAAGGTGTGTAAAGAATGTGGCCTTCTAAGGAATTTTTTTCTTAAAAAGAACTTAATGAAGTAACATTTCAGTTGCTCAAAGACTAATTTCAGTTGAGGTTTATTATCTAGATACTTTACTTTCTGTTTTTGCTGTTTGACAGCTCACCAATACCTTCAGCAAATTACAGGGTAAGATCGTTGAAACAGTGAAGGTGGAATTCAACTTTTAAATTATTCTTTAAAAATGGTAGGAGATGAGATTGAACTGAGAGATTTTTGGTTATTCATTGCTCTGTGTTCACATGTCATACAGATCAGGTGTTGTCACTCAGGACTCAGCCTCAGTTAACATGCTGGATAGATCGTGCGGAGGACTTCTTCCACTAGGCTGCTGGGATTTGTTTTGTTTTGTTTTGTGTGTGTTTTAATCTAAGAACCTTTGTAGAAGAAAGCATCATTAAATCAGTTAACTGCAAGTATGAATTATTGCTGCTTTGCTCGCCTATTACCTTTTCTACCAAGTTTTGTCTTGAATGATTTTTTTATTTGAATACTGCAGTCATGAAGAGTAAGCAATTGAGGACTTCCTTCCTGCACCTCTGTAGTTAAGGGTTCATCCTCTTAATAGAGTTGTGGATTACTTCCATTCTGTGATTTCCCAGAAATGTAGGTGTCAAGGCCCTCAGATCACAGCAACTGCATTGCCGGCCTTTGGAAATGTTGGAGGGTTACATTCAGTAACTGCTCATGTCCTTCCTCTGTTAGAGCAGTGTTGGCCTACAGCCATTTTTCTGAATCTAAAGACCAAATAGCGATTTCTGATACCTTCTTTCAGTCTTCTACTTTTCTTCCTATATGTAATTTAAATCCCACAATTGAATAATATTTCAAATTATGACCTTAATTGAAGGAAGTTTGCTGTTTTGTCAGACTTGATGTTTGATGAACATCAGACTCTACTGAAACAAAACTGAAAAATGAAGCACTTACAAGTGCTTAGATGAATGCATTTTGGAGCTCAAAAAAGCCGTTAGGTATATGCAATGCACCTATACTTAGTCCTTTAAATAAATTTTAAGTTTTTAAGAAATTGATATATTGGCTTCTATCAGGCTGGCTTAATTAATTCCTTACATTAAACTGATTTTTCCCTGGTAGCTGATAAATAAAATTTACTGTTTCTGTAGAAGTGAGTTCACAAGGTTAAATGTGAATGTTCTCAAAGGTATACAGCCATGTTTCAGGAAGAATTGTTAATATCCCTATTACAGTCAATCATGCAGAGCCAATTTGGGGTTGCAAAGTATGACTTCTCAGGAAGCCAAGGGTTTTCATAAGTCAGTATAGTAAGGTATGTAGCACTAATCTTCAGTGTGCTGGTTGAGGAAACAAAATATCTTTAAAGAAGGATAAAGTAGGAATTAATTAGAAGATATTTTTTCCAGAATCATATTAGCAAATAAATGTTATTTTTATTTTAAGCAATTCTAGTTGTTATAATCCTGCTTCATTTCTCCCTCCTTTCCTTTTGAAATATTCTTTATTACTAAATAATATTTTAGGAAGAATTCACAGAAATACATAAATAGTATTTGTGACATCTGCAGATTTAATTCATGTAGCTAAGATTGTGTGATTTTTTTTTTTTAAATGGTGACATGGCTAACAGAAGATTTTTCAATCTACAGAGTTTGAAGGTAGGTTTCTGTTTTAGTATGTCTTTTGTGTACCAAAAATTTCTTTTCGATATACTGAGGTATATTTTTTTATAGACTTGTAATTTTTAGACTGTCTCTTCCCGTTTCCCTTTTTAAATAGTATCAGCCTCATCTATCTCTACAAAAGTTTTGTTTTGTAGTTCGTGTACTGTATGGACACAGGAAATTTCCCTTTAAATCTTAAGAGCCTTTAATAAGCAGGATAGAAGAGGGGTTCATTACAAATTAGAAGCAAATAATGACTGTTGGGAATTTACTGTTATATTAACATGCAGCTTTTCTGTTTTGCCATCCAGCATAAAGATTGCATGATGATTGAAAAATGTTTATTAACTTTAACTCTTAGTAGATCACCTTATTTTCATTCTAATTTTTGGTTATCTCGAAAAATTCTGGTTTATATATTTTAAAAACTAAGCATCATTTTGGGCGCCTGGGTGGCTCAGTTGGTTAAGCGACTGCCTTCCTGGAGTCCCGGGATCGAGTCCCACATCGGGCTCCCTGCTCAGCAGGGAGTCTGCTTCTCCCTCTGGCCCTCTTCCCTCTCGTGCTCTCTATCTCTCATTCTCTCTCTCTCAAATAAATAAATAAAATCTTTTAAAAAAATAAAAACTAAGCATCATTTTAATGTCATTGCATTTATTTATTTTTAAAGATTTATTCATTTGAGAGAGAGCCCAAGGTGAAGGAAAGGGGAGGGGCAGAGGGAGAGGGAGAGTCTCAAGCGTACTCCATGTTGAGCACAGAGCCCGAGGTGGGGCTTGATCTGAAGACCCTGAGATCACAACGGGACCCGAGCCAACACCAAAGTCAGTCTCAACCGATTGTGCCACCCAGGCGCTCCATGTCATTGCATTTAAAACAAAGCTTTCCTATGAAATTTCTCATGTGCAATATACATTAACTACTAGAATGTCAAACAATGAAATCATTGACATATTTAAGGAAAAATTACTTATAGAAAGTCATTAGTACTCTGGTTAGGCATATTTGCTGAAATGCTAAAAATATCTAATTGAGAACATTTTGAGTTTTTGGTAAGGTGAATGTGAATTTATTTTTGCATTGGGAATTGGCAGTGGAGAAGTACTCCGATAAAGACAACATTTCCTTCATGATACTTCAAAGTTGGAAAAGAAGAATTTCCAACTTGGAACTTTTAAAGTGAAACTTTTTAAAATTGAAACTTTTAACAAGGCACTTCATGAAATTTTAGTTTTTAATTTTATATATGATTTCATTCTTCAGAGCTACTTTTATTAACTTTAACTTAAATCCCTACATACTAAGCCTTCAGTATTTCTCTACTTGGTTTTTCTATACCTAGTTTTAATTATAGCAAGTAATAATAAAGTCAGTCCTTATGGTATCCTTAAATTAGGGACTGCTGGGTGTCAGGCAGGAGTATTTATTAATTTCGGTGGGTCCTTGAAAGGCAGACAGATTTCTGTTTCAAGAATCTTTTGACATAAGGTGAAAACAGTTCTTTAGAATCTTATTACCAGTATTTGCTTATTTGGAATAGCTTTCACATTTGAAAAAATTCAGTGTCAGTTAAACCATGTAACATCAAAACAAAATTTTGTTGAAGGCTATCCTTGTCTTAATTATTCTGGTATAAAGTATAACAATACATTTGTAGTAGCTTAGTATAAGAGTATACTTTAATATATATTCTTCAAATTAAATTTAGCCACTGCTAAGCAGCAGTGGCTCTCACTGTGCATGTGTCAGCATCACCTGCAGGGCTTGCTGCCCCCCATCCCCACAGTGAATAGGTCTGGAGGGAGGCCTGGGAATTCGCATTTCTAAGTTTCCTAGGAATGCCCCTGGTGCTGGTCCCATGGCCACACTTTGTGAATACTTATCCTGAGGAAAGAGCACTAACTTTGAAGCTGGATTTTCCCTTTTACCCGTTAAAACTGATTTTGGGGGAATTATTTAATCTGAAATAAAATAGTGAAGCCAGAAGTGCTCAGCCCCTTGTGCCTGGGTGCTTTATAAATGCTGACTTCCTTGATTAGTGCCCCATCACTATTCTCAAGTGGAAAGTGAGGAGTTCTATCAGTGGCTTCTAAATTCTTCCCAGCTCTCAAATCCTGTGATTCTAGAAGTTCTCTAGTTCAAGAGAGAATGCCGAACACCATATATATGTGTGGTGCTTAATAAAATAGTAATAACAGTAATACTGTGTAGACCATAGTTCCATTTTGCTTTTGTTAGGGCTTAGCATCTGGACTCCAAAAAGCTTTCAGTCAGATTTATAAAGTAGCATTGCAGAAGTTAAATTCCAGTACAGCCTGCATCCATGACCATTTTATGGAGCCTGAGTATATCAGATAAAGGCGCTAAGTTTTCTAAGTGACTGGCCTTATTAGAGTCTCACTACATTGCCTCCTATAATGCACGTGTTCAAAACATGTAGTTTTCATTACCTGCTTGATTTTTAGACAGCATTAAATAAGCTGAGAAATCCAAGCTGAAATTGTGAGCCTATGATTTTTATAGCACATAATTATTCAGTGTTTTATTTAAAAGTAGTCACTAGTGTATTCACTGTTGTGAATTTATAATCTTAAAAACTGGGACACTTAATAGTACCTGGCTAAAATACTGTTAGATTTTCTTATCTTTTATTTCCATCTTGTTAAAGAAAATAATCACAACTAGGATCCTTTTGCCTTTCCTCCACCATTTTAATCTGCTATACCATAAATATGAAGAAGAGCATATATAATAAAAAACTTGTGTAACTAATTGGGGTTTGGAGACAGGTGGAACTTGAATAAAGCATTTGCACCCATCCAGAATGGTATCCTTAAATTAGGGACTGCTGGGTGTCTGCAGGATGAGCCCCAGGGGCAAGGGTTGGGAGGGCTTTCCCAACACAATGGATACTACAACTTCATTTGAAATTACTATTTTTGAAAACCTGAGCTAAGAGGCTAGGAACAATGCAGACAGGACAGTGGATCTCAGGGTCCTGGGATCAAGTACCATGTCAGGCTCCCTGCTCAGCAGGGAGTCTGCTTCTCCCTCTCCCTCTCCCTCTACCTGCCAACCCCCCAACTTGTGCTCTCTTTCTCTCTCTCAAATAAAATCTTTAAAAAAAGAAAATGTTAAATCCTTTTATTAGTATAACATGAAGTATGTGATAATGGCAAAAACCCATCAAGATAGTGCAGGATAAAGTTCAACTAGTATACACTAAAGTGAGTCTTAATATTCAGATTAGTATTAATATTCAGATACTTGTGGGGCCAGGTATGTGTATTTAGTTTTCATTTCTTTATAGTCATTCTGATAAATTCTTGTGCAGGTTTGTCTTACATCCATGATATTTGCTATACTAAAGTTTTATAGTATCTTCTTAATCCCCTTAGGCTAGTAAATTAAAGCTGAAGTTATTGAGTGTCAGCATACTGTGATTTGTATTTTTATATAAGGCAAGAGTGCATCATTCCGATCAAGTTGCAGCATTTTAATTTTATATGATAGGTCTGTATTGAGCAATCAGGAGCTATATGCAGACATTCCCATGGGAAAGTAGTATTTGGTATAGGAGTAATTTTCTATAAAAGTCAGCTTCACTTACTGGACCCAGAAGGCCAGATATAATGAAAAAGAACTTTAGAAAGATGAAATGTTTATGATAAATTAAGGAAACTTTCTTAGATATATTTTTCTTGGTGTGGATAATGCAGATTTTTACCTGAAATTTGTTATTATAAACTTGATAATTTTATCCCTCATATTTTAAGATCCTGGAGTATTTGAAATTTAAACATAATTATAAAATTAATTCTAATTACCTCTTAATGTTACTAATTCTGATATAATTTGGGGCCCAAACTATCCTGGTTTTGAAGGCCATTTGCAACATTGTTTATTTTTATACTATATTATTTGGGAGAGATTACAGACTACGAATAGCCTAATGGAAAATACGTGTGATTTCTTTTAATGCATTTTTTTGTGTAAGATCATTTGCATACTCATGTATTTTACTGTTTCAGTAAAAATACATAAAATGTTTGGATCTATCCTTATACAAACAAGTATTTGATTTCTAAGGCTTCTTTTATTAGAACATTTCTACTCATTCTTTCATACCTAAATCTAAATATATCTCAGGTGTTTGATAAAGTAGATCTTCCTGTAGAACAACATGGTTCAGCTCTACACGTTAAGTATAAGTTGCATCTTATGCATGGTCAGGTCTAAAGCCAACATAAAAGGTGAGATTTTCAAATAATCATATTACTCTGGGGAAGATCCATGTAGGAGATACTATATCCCATCTCACCATAAAGCCCTTCCGGTGAGTTCTTCCTCCACAGCTGGAGCAGCTTACTATTTTATTGATTATAATAGCAGTCAGGGTTCAACCAATAAAACAAAAACGACCCTTGAGTATTTTAAACAAAACAGAATTGATAGCTCAGGTATTAAAAGAGCTGAGAGGACAAGCAAAAGACTGAGGCAACTCAGAAATTAGCAAGAGCAGGATGCCAGTGCTGTCCCTAGGTTGATGGGGCAAAGGGAGGAAGTGTAATCCCTATGTATTTTTGCTGACTTTGAGTTTTTGGTGGAAGAAATATTTCCCCTTCTCAGATAATGAAGAAGCTGAATGGATGACATGTTTTCCCAAGACCCCAAGGCCAGGGTCACCCAGAGGAAGCTGAATCACAACAAGGAACAGGAGCCTTGTAGGTGATGCAGCTGGAGGCATAGAAGGCAAAGAAATACTGTTTTTTCTTTTCTTTCTGCCATTCACTCCCATCGGCAGGACCTGACTGGAAGCCAGCAACCAAACGAGCTGGAAAACGGAGCCTTCGGGTGTCCACTCTCAGAGTTAGAGAGGAGAGGATTGGTACAAGCAGTAAGTGCCTCGCTTGCATTTGGAGGCCAGATTTTATGGAAAAGACCTGTCTTTAAGCAATGCATCACAGCGTGTGTGAAGACGCCACAGTACAGGAAATGCCCAGAGGCCACTGTTGGTTTTGTCCATCTCAGGTCCACTCCGCAAAGAAATTGAGGGAAGATGCCTGCCCTGGACTTGTATTTCTCCTTCCCATCCCTCTTCCTCCACTTTCCACCTCCCACCTTTCCCTTTTCCTCCTCCCCTCAGACTGGGCTGAAGGGAGAGGTGAGCAATAGGATTGCTTTTTAAAAACCAAATGTGAAAGTAGAACACGAAAAATATTTTTTGATGATCGAGAAGAGCTAAAGCACTCAGGATAGTGTATTCATGAAAAGAAGAACAATAATCCTTAATTAGAAGACTCATGAAAGACTTGAAAAATAGAATCTTAGGGAAATAGTGTTCTAAACCTTGCTCTTAGTATTTAAAATTTCTGTCAAATCAACCTAATAATTTTGAAATGTCAATTATCTGTCAACCCTAACCTTTAGAGATAAAAATTTAAAACCAGTTTGCTAACATGGGATCATTGTTTTACAATGGGAAGGGTCCCTAGAGAATATCTATGGACAGAATTTGGATGACCATGTGTCCCAATTTGCTGAGGACAGTCCCAGTTTATAACTGCTGTCCTAGTATAGTCACTAACGGTGTATCCTATCACTCAAGTGTCACAGTTTAGATAATTATGTGAACACCCTAATATACCTTATGTTTCCTGACAAGTAGGCTGCCGACAAATTTCACATTTTCTGACTCCCGTTCTGGTGTTCTTTATACTACACCTGTGTGCTTGTATAATGGAATCAGTATTGGCCAATAATTAATCTTCGGTCTTTTGATCAGGATGTTGAGTCCATTTTCCTCCTGGAGTGGGTTAGTGGGTTGCTAGGGTACTTCATGGATGTAAGTGAAGAACCAGATTGTCCAGCTTGCTGCATTGGCTTGAATTTTCCTTCCTAAGGAAGGCCATACACCAGTTGTTAGTTTCAGGAAACAAAAGTTAACAAGCAAAATTTTTTTGTTTTTCCAGTATAATTGATAAAATAAATGTTAATATATTTAAAGTGTAGAACATGATGACTTGATATACATGTACATGGTAAAAGGATTTCCACCATCAAGTGAATTAACATATCCAACAGCTCATGTACTTTTTTTTTTCTGGTGAAAATGCTTAAGATCTATTCTCTCAGCACATTTCAATTATGCGATAAAGTATTATTAACTAAGTCACTATGCTATACATTAGATCATTAAAGCTTATTCATCTTACAACTGAAAGCTTGTACCCTTTTACCAACCTTTACCCTTCCCCATTTTCCTGGTCCCTCAGCCCTTGGCAATTATCATTCTACTCTGTTTCTGTAAGTTTAACTTTTTTTTCTTTTAAAGGTTCCACATATAAGTGATACCGTGCGGTATTTGTCTTCTGCCTGGCTTATTTCACTTAGCATAATGCCCTGCAGCTTCATCCACGTTGTCACAAATGGCAGGATTTCCTTTTGTAAAAAGTCTGAATGATATTCCATCATACACACACACACACACACACACACACACACACACACACACACACACACACATGCCACAACTTCTTTATCCATTAATATGTTGACAGACATTTGTGATGTTCCCACACCTTGTCTATTATAAATAAAGCTGCAATGTATATGGGAGTATAGATATTTCTTTGAGACAGTGATTTCTTTTCCATAGGACATATACCCAGAAGCAGGATTGCTAGATCGTACGGTAGTTCTATTTTTAATTTCTTGAAGAACCTCCTTACTGTTTTCCATAGTGTCTGTGTGAGTTTACATTCCAACCAGCACTGTACAAGGGTTCTCTTTTCTGCACATACCAGCTTTTGTTTCGTCTTTTTGAGAATAACCATTCCAACAGGTCTGATTGTAAGGAGAATGCCAGGGGTTTGTGGCAAGAGTGTGTCTCAGCCTTTCGTACTCATTTCAATGTAGGGATTTTCTCAGTCAGATTGTGTAGGGGCCACTCAATTTCTGGATCTCTTTCAGAAGGAATTGGTCATTGTGTAGCTATATTTGGTGCATGATGGGAGGAGGAAAAATTGGGAGTCTCCTCTCTAGCCACCTTGGTGATGTCCTCTTAAGGTGCAAATATCTCTTCTTTTGGGCAGTGCAGTCTTCCCTCTTGTCTGAGCATCTCCATGTGAATCTTGCTGGACACCACAAATATTTGGTGTTAAATTTATTTTGAGGAGAAACGAGTAGAATCAGATCTAGCCACATAGACCCAAATCGCCCCCAGAGCTAAGAGAATCCAAATTATACAATGGATACTGCTTTCATAAAGGTTAAGGAAAAAGTCCTAACAGGTACCTTAACACTACCTGCAAACAGAAAATAGCAGGTAACCATGATTTCATCAAATGACCAACTACAGCACTGTCTCGAAAGGGTCTTGCATGAATCCAGAGTGACCTGAGATATAGTCAAAGTGACTAAGTCCTAGAAATAATAGTATGACTTTGGTAGATGCATTTGAAAATCATTTTAATGTGGAAGCAGTAATCACTTTCTGGTCCAGAAAACATTTCTGGTGTATACCCCCAAATAAGGCAAATACGAAGGCCTATGTAGGGAGTGATAAGTTATGTGAGCATAGGCAAAGAGCCTGACGTGGAATGTACTCAGTGAACAGTGTGGAGAATGTGATTGGGTGCTTTAATAAACGTCAATTATGAAAGTTGATATAAATGTGAGGGAGAGAAAAAGAAGAGGCTGACCTTGACCAACAGCATCTGTCTGTGCTGCACTGAACCCAGTCGGAAGACGTCCCTCAAGTTCAACTAAGAGTGCATGGAAGCACTTCAGCTACCAAAATAAGGCCAGAACTAGGCCACCTTTTCTTTTGAGTGCACTTAATTCAGAAGCGTTAAGCCTACTTTTGTGGGTAGCACTGAGAAGACACTCTGTCCTGGATGTACTTGTGTGATTCTGAATTTTCAACTCCGATCATTTTTTTCTTGGCATTTATTTTAGATGGATTATTTGAGCATATCTGCATGAAACTATTTCTCACTTCAAGTCCTGCTGAATATCAGCGTCCCACAAGATTTAACTTAAGAGATGTTCCCTCCCCACCCCAAATTTTTAAAGTCTAATTCCATGTTTGAATAAATTAGAAAAACATGTTTACACGTTCCCGCTTCACTGCAGGACCATGTGAACTATTTAATATCCTTTATGAACTATGACCCCCTAGAGGGGATGAGGTCGAACTTGCATTTTTTTTCAAACTTAGCTGATCACTGATTTCACCCCCTCCCCACATAAGTTCTTGCTTTTTTGTTAAATCTCTATCCATATATGTGGAGACCCTTCCATTCCACAGAATATGGTTTGGAAAATGTTAATATTAAAGACAGCAAATGGCTGACAAAAGGTCAGTAATCCCTATGTATTTTTGCTGACTTTGAGTTTTTGGTGGAAGAAATATTTCCCCTTCTCAGATAATGAAGAAGCTGAATGGATGACATGTTTTCCCAACACAGCCTATTTGAGGTGCTCTGGCAAGCAACTTTATGTCCCTAATAAATACAAGGTATTTTTACCTTCAGCTTGTATTAAAACATCACACAGCATGAGATTGATAGGCAGTTAAAAAATAATGTCTCCTATCCTTTTAAAATTAGATTCAGAAAAACCTAAAGAAGTTTTGCAATTACTGCTAAAATGTTTCAGAGGGTGTTAGGTTAGCAGGAGCTGGAAAGGGGTGAGGACAGAGGCAGGTGCTCGTCATCAAGAGTAAGGACCCCATTTGCTGTGAGGATTTGCAGCAGCAGCACTTTGTTATTGGGGTTTGGTAAGTGTATTTGTTTTGAAATTGGAATTCCATTTTGTTGAATTTTAATCATAGGCAGGCAAGTACATTTTCCTTAATATAAAAATATACATTAGCTAATTTGAGCCATAATTGTAAAAATCGCCCTTAGTATATGGAATGCAACAGGAGAAATATTAACTTTGTGATCCATTGTTTTTCCTTGGGACTTTTGCTTCAAGACCTGTTGGGCTTAGCAAGGGATAGAAAGGGATGAAGCCCAAGATTTCCCAGATGACTACAAGATACACACACACACACACACACACACACACAGAGGTTCACTAAACTTTGAGCTGTATTTCATTCAACAGGAACCTTTGCTATTAGAAATAATTCGACTTGCATCTTAATTTTGCTTCCTCAATGACTATGGTGTGTTTTTTTAAGTCTACCTTTAAAAACATCATAAATATATTAAACAGCCATTCTCTAATGGGGAGTGCTAATTTAATTCAACAATACTTGTGTGGATAGCTACTGCTTGCAAACCTTCAGTGAATACATTGATGAATAGAATAGTCTTTCATCTCAAGGAGTTTATGATCTTTTAGGGGGAGGTAAGAAAAGTAGAAAGAAAAAAACAATGAAAATCAACAGGTTACAATGGTTGCCATTACGGAGAGTTGAAAGGAAGGGTTATTTCTAGCCCCTCGAGAAATGAGGAAGGGCTTTACACTAGAAGTGGCATTTGAGATAGACTTCGAAGGTTAAGGGGTGTGGCAAGTCTCTGGATCAGAGCAAAACAATCAGGGAGGTTTGTGTGTGTGTGTGTGTGTGTGTGCGCGCGCGCGCACGTGTGGGTACACATAAGAATTCTAATTCTCTAGGGTACTTGTTATAAAAGTAGATTCCAGGAAGTCTGATTCAGGGGGCCCCAGGAATCCACATTTTGGGCAAGCAGCCAGGTGAATAATGTGAAGATGGTCCACAGACCTCATTTCAAAGAAACCTTAGATGAAAGAACGCGTGGGGAGCTAGCCAGTGCAGTCCTTGAGGAAATGGCAGGTTGTTTGTGGGTGCCGGGCTCAGGTGCAATGTAGGCACACAGTTAAGTGGCCAGTGAAGAAGCCAACAGATAGACTGGAAGAGGAAAACAGGCAGAACTAGAATTGCTGAAGAAAGGAGAAAAGAAGGGACAAGCATCCAGGATACGGCAAGTGAAAGCAGCCAATCCCTTTAGGAAGTGAAGTATCAAGGGTCTTTGATCTTCACTGAGAAGTAGGCGGCAAGCTTATCTGATACAAGTAAGAGTTGAGAGCATAAGCAGAGAAGAGGTAATAATCAGGTAACTCTAATGTTTTGAAGACCTGCCCAACTGGCAGGAAATGGGGGGGGAGGGGTTGACGAAAACCTACCACAGAAATTTGTTTTTGCATTGGGTCAGCAGGGGGCGCTATGGTAGCACGCATGCTGATAGTTGGCGCTGCCTGCTCCTGTTGAATAGGATTATTAACCCGATCCACAGTGCAGTATTGGAGAAGTTTCATTTATTACATTTATAGCTCTGAACCTTCATAGAAGGAGCTTTTAAGGTTTCTCTTTAATTATTAAGGCATCTAGGTTTTTTTTTTGAACTGCCAATTCCTATAGTCAAAAAGAAATTAATTCCAAAGTTTAAAGGAATTATTACCCATTTACTGACTTCACTTGAGGCACAGAGACTAAGAGATTGGGAAAGCAGAAAAGACCGAGGAACAAATGGAATGCAGCATGAGTCCTACAAGGGGAACCGCTGGGTCACAGGATATGGGCAGTGTTTGCTGTGTTAGATGCTGTCTGATTGTCTTCCAGAGAGCCTGTGCCAGTTTCCTTCTGCACCAACGATGCACCGGGGCCTGATTTCTTAACACCTCTGAAAGTCCACCATCTAAGTAAGCTTTTTAATATTTGCCACTCTGACAGGAAATATGGAATTTGGGGATACTTTTAACTTGCATTTTTCTCTTAGGAGAGGACAGGCCCTTTCTCACATTTAAATCTTATTTTTACATTTCCCCCCCCCCCCGTGAACTGTATAGTTATGTTCTTTTCCCAATGGGTGACTGGTCTTTTACTTACTGATTTTTGTAGGAGCTCATTTTATGAAGTCAATCAAAAGACTTAGTTAACAGTAGAATAAAGTGTGCTTTTCCACAGATGAGTGATGAATGGCCTCCCAAGCATTCCCTTGCCCACCAGCTCCCTTGACCCACTAATCACATGACTTGTTGGCACATGTCTGAAACTACTGTTTTAAATCACCTTTGGGTAGTCTGCTCTGGGGAATAGTTTGCCTCAAGAATGCCAAATTTCTTTCATGTTATAGTTTACTTTGATATGCAGAAAAGCCAAGAGTTACATGGTGACGATTTGAGTGAATGTTGTGGTTGGCACATTTTCACTGGTCAAAAATCATCAGATGGCAGGTGATGCTCTCAGATCCCCAGTGCTTCAAATGGAGCATTTCCAGAGAATGTCCTGGACGTGCTGGACTGTGATAAATGTCAAGGGTCAACTGGCTCTCAGGTGAGGGTAATCATGAGCCTGACCGCTGATATCCCCATTCCTACTGGGCATTCATTCCTTAGTTGTTAGATTACCTTTGTTTTGTGATGGCTTGAGATAGAATTAACATAGCACACAATTCACCTGTTGAGGTTACACACTTCACCAGTTTGTAGTGCATTCACGGAGTTGAGCAACAGTCACCTCAGCCAGTTTGAGGACTTTCTCATCACTCCCAATCTTCATCCACCCCTTTGCTGTTGCCTCCATGCCCCCAACCTACCCAGCCCTAGGCAACCACTAATCTACTTCCTGTCTCTATATTTGCCTATTCAAGATACTTCATATAAATGGAACCATATTATATGTGGCAGGTTGTGACTGGCTTCTTTCACTTACTATGATGTTTTCAATGTTCATCCATGTTATAGTGTGTATCTGAACTTCTTTCCTTTCTAGGCCAAATAATATGTCGTGGTATAGATATGCTACATTTTGTTTATCCATCGACCAGTTGGTGGACATTTGGGTTGTTTCCACCTGTTGTCCATTATAAACTATGGTGCTATGAATATTTATGTATAAGTTTTGGTGTGGACATATATTTTCATTTCTCTTAAGAGAATTATTGAGTCAAGTGGTAGCTCTATGTTTAATATTTTGAGACCTGCCTGACTGTTTCCTACAGTGGCTACACCATTTTACATTTTGACCATAAATGTACAAGTGTTCCAATTGCTCAACATTTTCACCAACACTTGCTTTGTTCTGTTTTGAATTTTTTTTCTATTATAGCCATTCTAGCAGGTTGAAGTGGTAGCTCTTTGTGGCTTTCTGTTTTTGTTTTTGTTCTTAGTGTCTATGCTTTAATATCTTTTTATTGTAGTAAAATATGCATAACAAAATTTATCATTGTAACCATTCTAAGTGGATAGTTCAATGTCATTAAGTACATTCACAATATTGTACATTACAGTGGCTTTGATTTGCATTTCCCTGGTGACTAATGATGTTAAGCATCTTTTCTTTTGCTTGTTGGCCATTTGTATATCTTTTTTGGAGAAATGTCTTTATGAGTTCTTTACTCAAGTTTTAATTGGGTTATTTGTCTCTTTGTTGCTGAGTTGTAACAGTTCTGTATACATTCTGGATGTTAGTTGCTTGTGTTTGGTATCATATCTAAAAATTCACTGCCCAATCTGAGATCATGAGGATTTACCCATGTGTTCTAAGGGTTTCATAGTTTTAATCTTACATTTAGATCTTTGTTCCATTTCTAGTTAATTTTTTAAAAAGAAATTTGGGATTTATTTGGTTCCTCAGATTGATTGATTTATTATGGATATATGTACATGTGCATGTAATCTCTACACCCAACATGAGGCTTGAACTCATGACCCCAAGATCAAGAGTTGCATGCTCTATGGACTGAGCCAGCCAGCTGCCCCTCAAATTAATTTTTTATGTGTTATGAGGTGAAGGTACATTGTTTTTAAAATTGCATGTTAGATGTTGGGGCACCTGGGTGGCTCAGTCGGTTAAGTGTCAGACTCTTGATTTAGTCTCAGGTCATGGTTTCAGGGTGATGAGATGGAGCCCCACTCAGGTTCTGCCCTCAGCATGGAATCTGCTTGAGATTCTCTCTTTCCTCTCCCTTTTCCCCTCCTCCCCACTTGCGCGCGTGCTCTCTCTAAATAAATAAAACATTTAAAAATTAATAAGTAAAATAAAATTACATGTTATATGTTAAAGAAATAAGAATCCCTATGAGAGGTAATTTGGTGATCTCTATTACAGATGTATCTCCCTCCCAATTCCACCTCTGGGAATGTGTCCTACAGAAACAGGCTAAGGATGTTTCTGGTTATTTATTAACCCTTTTTTTCAATGCAAAGCATTTCAAACAACCCAAATGTCTACCAATATAGGCTGTTAAATAAATTGTGGAAGAAATGAAATACTATGAGGCCATGAAAAAGAATGAAACATGAAACTCTCTATGTATTCTTTTGGAAGTCTCCCCCCAAATAATTGTTCAATGAAAAAAAAAAGATTAGAACTTAGTATTTTTTGTGTGTAAAAAATTGAGACAATAAGTGTCTATGTGCATATTTATTACATACATGTAAAGAAGCTTTGCAAGGATTCCTAAGAAATCAAGAATTGTAGATTCCTGCAATGAGGGTTGACCCTGGGCATATAAAGTGAGTGAGGTGGAGTTGCTCCTGTCTACATTTGACTTACTGTTCTTAAAAGATGGAAATACATTTTTCTTTTTAAAGAGGGAGAGGGCATATGTGCACATGTACATGCAAGGGGGGGGTGGGGGGAAGGAGAGGGAGAGAGAGAATCCCAGGCAGGCTCCCAGCTCAGCTTGATCCCACAACCCAAGATCATGACACAAGCCAAGATCAAGAGACTGATGTTCAACCTGCTGAGCCACCCAAGCACCCCCAAAGATGAAGGTGTATTAACAAATAATTGCAAAAATAGACTTAAAATTTTAAAAGACCTTCTGAAGAGAAAAAGTGGGGGCTGGGGTAAGAAAGTCACATTTTCCTGGGTATTGCACATATTTCTTTCCCAGTTGAAACACAAATGTTTCCTTACATGGTTTTCTCCTGACTCCTCACATCCTAAATACAGTCATACTATTGCTGACTGTGGTTTGAGCTGTGATCTGTGGATGTGGAACAGAGCAGAAAACGGGTCCCCAGGATGCTGAACTAATGACCCTGACCTCATTTACAGGGTAATGAGCCAACATCACATGGGAAGGTTTATACATCAAGAAGTCTAAAGGAAAGCCTGTTCTAGAACCTCTCTCAGTGAAAGAATAACAACTTATACAAATACATGGTTTCATTCTTTTACCAGTAAGGATCTTGACACTAAATTGTGGGCTGTAGGTGTCCTTGAAAAGAATAACCCTCCCTAGCACATTCATGTCTGTCCTTTAGCCTGGAGACACAGGTGAAGACCTCACCACTGATGTCCCACCCAGGCTGACTCTATGGCAATTTTGTAGAGCTTGCTATTGTCTTTAAATGTCGCAGAAGTGTCCCTTGGAATTTTTTCTCAGCCCTTTGAAAAATAGTTGTGGTTATAGTTTGTTTTTACTGAAAGAATGTTCTTCTCGTCCACATAAAATTCTCCAATGAAAATATATTTCCCCTTTCTGACTCCTGCAGTTAGCCAGGCAATAAGACCAAAAGTGGTCTCAGATATGTGAACTTGAGGCAGGAAATCTAAAAACACACAGTGATCACCATGTGCCTTGAACCCTTTTGGTGCCCATGGTGCCCACAGACCTGTGCTCACATGCAGTTCTGATCAATACTTACACACAGGGCTGGCATTCTGGGAACAAATGTCATATGTTCAAAAGATGGGGGCTCACAGTGTGAGGAAGGAGGTGAGTCAAATACCTTCTGTTTTTTTCTTTCTTTGAGTATGAACCAAAAATATGGACTCCATAAGAGGAAAACCATGAAGCAGCTCAGGCCTCAGAAAAGTGGGGAAGGAGGTGGGATAGGGAGAGGAAATGCTTAGTACAATAAAATCAAACTTGAGAAAGAAAGAGAACTCCAGCAGAAAGAAAAAAAAAGCTGATTTTAGAAATATAACAAAAATAAATATATTACAAATATCAAATGCCACAGAGTCCCTTTTTTAAACTCTGGACAAAGATACATCTTCAAACCCAAACAAAACAAAACAAAACTCCAGAAGGAAACGGAGTCACCAGAAAAACTCTTCAACAAAATAATGAATTATTTAAAAGACCCAGGATATGTCCATCCAGTCGTAACTAGAAGGTGAAAGAAGAGCCATCTGGCTAAGCCCCAGGAGGCTGACCTTTGCACTGCAGAAGAACGTGATGCCCTCCACTCTCCCCACTGCGGCAGTGAGGGCCAAGAAACTAGGAGGGGATGTTGAAATCTTGCCTTGCTGCTGCTGGGGGTCCCTTTTCTCTTCAAATAGTGCAGGAGCTGTGAAGGAAAAGAGAGCCATTGTGAGCCAGGTGACAGTGAGAAGCACCATTTTGAAAACTGGGAGGGAGCATTGGATGAAGTGAGGCACGCAACCCTCCTGCGTTGCTCCTGTCTTGTGGTTGGAACAAGACACCACATGCATTGTTTCTACTTCACCTGGGAGTAGAATCAGATTTTCTACTTTATTGTTCTATAAAGCCCAACCATTAAACTATCACACTAGAGACTGTTTTACCAGCTGCATTCCATCCTCTGGGTTTGAAAACTTGGAGGCAACTTAGAAACATTTCTTCGCCCCCATATCTCCAAAAGCCACTAAAGTAGAGCTAGTTCTCTCTTGGCAGAGTTAAGCTTTCCTTCTCAACCTTGCAGAAGGCTTAAAAGCAGGATTAAAGGGGCTCTAGTTTAACCTTCTACTCATTGCTGGCTCCCTCTTATCTTCAATAAGAAACCATCAGCCTCTTTTCAAAAGTCTCCAGGGTTGCGTGCTCACTTCTGCCAAAGAGAAGTCCACTTCTTTATTGGATAGCTCTCTGGTTTAATGAGCTTCCTTGCATTTCGCTGATATTTGCTTCCTTAATAGCTTGGTGTTGCCCCACTGAGCAAGGCCAATTCCTCTTTCTCATGACGGCCTTGTGATAGGGAAGACAGCTCTCATCTTATGTCCACCCTGTGAGCTACTTACAGCCTGGGCATGTCATGCCTTTCCCTAGAATTGTGGCCCCATCTGTCATGCTGGTCTTCAAGTTGCCAATCTCACCTGCAATCAATCTTGTCCCTCTCTGCTAGATTTATCCAAAAGCAGCATCACCTTTGTCAATCATTTGTCAAAAAATCACCACAGGGTCCCTGTTTAATGAGAACCAATTTCAAGCCAAGGCTTTGTTTTTTTGGTTTTGTTTTTTACAAACAACCCTAACTGGTCTATGAAACCTTGTACCTCTATTTCCCAGTAAAGCCGTTCTGCTCTGGTTAGGCCAACCTTTGCAATGGTTCTCCCACTTACTTTGCCCAACTATACTTTTAACCTTAGGCTTTTCTGGTGGCTCCTTGCCTGGCAAACTGTAAGTTGGCTTCTCCAAAATCATCAATTCTGCATGGACTTAGAGATTCACCTTCTCCATAAAGCCTACCCTGGACAACATTGGCTTACAATAATGCAGCATGTATTTTGAGTTCTTTCTCATAAGTGAATGTCTCAGGTCATGTCCCCTTGGAAACAAACTTTGCATACTGGAAACTTATGGGGGACTATTCTCAGATACAATACTTGGGAGGGGATCAGGGAAGCAAGACTGGACAGAGGAAAAATTTGAACTGTGATGAAATTTCAACAAAGGCTCCAGCTAATCCTGAGGCGCCCTGGAACTGGGATGAGCCTTCAGTGTGGTCCCCCACTGATGCAGGAGCCAGCCTTTGTATCCCTGTATGGAATGTAGGAAGGAGCCTAACCTTGAGCAGGCAGCTTCATTCTACAGACAATAATTCCTGGGGCTACACTCTCTTGAGTCCCTCTCAGGCAACACTTCCTGTAGCTAGGAAAATGAATCCTTCAGCTCTGCAGCAGAATCTAGGCAGCGATCCATAGCATCTCTACAACATGCAACTAAAAACAACCTAGCTTGCATTTGTGCAGATGCATGTGGGTTTCAAGTGATTCTGATGTAATCCCTGGTAAGAACCACCGTTCTAGTCTTTCAGGGGTCACTGTAGGGGCCAAGGATTGGGATAGTCTTTGTTACTCAACATAGCAGTGCATACTGAGAGGGAACAGATGGGTATGGGTCAAAATAGCTGAAGAGGGTTAAAAATGGAAGTGCCACTAATAGAGTATGCAGTTTGGATATCGTTTTGCCTTAAATGTCAGGAAACTCCTACAATTTGATTGTGAGGGAAAAAAAATGTCTGAATATAATCCAATTGATTCTAGGCTTGGGAGAGTTGAGCAGTTTAATTTTATTAGTAGTATTACTGCATGTAATATTTTTACATCCTGACATACAAATACAGAAAAACACACACATCCTAAGGGCACAGCTTGATAAATTTTCACTTGGTGAATACATGCATATATCCAGCACCCAGATCAAGAAAGAGAACTTTGCCATACCCCAAAAGTCTCTAGGTACCCCTGGCAGTCCCTACCCCCTGAGAAGGGTATTATCTATCCTGACTTTACCTGATTAGTCAGCTTGCTCTGGATGTTTCTTTTGTATAAATGGATTGTACCATGTCTAATCTCCTGTGCCTGGCTTCTTTTTCTCAACATCATCTTTGTGAGAGTCATCTGTGTTGTTATGTGTAGAGTGATCCATTCATTCTCATTATTATATAGTATTCCATTATAGATATACCATAGTTTGTTTATCCATTCTACACTATACATGGGCATTTGGTTGTTTTCAGTATAGGCCTGTCATGAATAATGAGGCTATGTGCATTCTTGTCCCTATGTTTCAGTGAACACGTATATGTAGTTCTGGTGGCTGTCTAGCTAGGAATAGAACTACTGACCTCTATGTATACATACTGTCAATCTTGATAGATGGTGCCAAATAGTTTTCCAAAGTAGTTGTACCAATTTGCAGCCCACCAGCAATCTATGAGTGTTCTGCTGGCTTCATATCCTTGCCACCATGTGCTTTTCTCTGTCTCATTCATTTTAGCTATTCTGGTGGGAAGTCATGGTTTTAATACAAATTTTCCTGATGAGTAATGAAGCTGAGCATTCTTTTTTTTGTTGTTGTTAGAAAGAGAGAAAGCACAAGTGGAGGGAAGGGTAGAGGGAGAGGGAGAGAGAGAATCTCAAGCAGACTCTGCGCCAAGCCCAGAGCCTGATGTGGGGCTGGATCTCACAATCCTGAGATCATGACCTGAGCCAAAATCAAGAGTCGGACGCCTAACCAACTAAACCACCCAGGCACCCGCTGAGCATTCTTTTAATATTTACTGAGCATTGACCTCAAAGGCTGCTAAGGTTGGCCTATTTTTCTATGGGGTTATCTGAGCAAAGGTGTCTCTGTAGTATGATGTCATGAATTTATATTTATTAACATATAAAGATGACTTTGATCAAGTAAGAGGAAAATCAAGATCATAATGGTTATAATGCAGCTTCTTTAGTATAATCATATTTTTACTTACGATTTTATAAACCTGAAGGCTAATAAACCAAAATATGAACCCTAGCTTTCTCAGGTAATAGGTAATTTTAACTTTCAATGTGATAACTGTCCTTATTTGTTTTTGTCGAAATTTGTTTTAATAACAAGCATAGACTCCTTTTATAATCTGGAAAAAAACAATGACGCTGTTTTCATCTAAAAACAAATAAAGCGCAAATGAAACAAAAGCTTGTCAGCACGTGCTAGTTGGACTCAGCCATCGGCCTTTTCCCATCTGGGCCACTGAGCGTCACTGAGGAAAAGTGTCCTCTCTGGGCATGCTTTGAAAGTTTGAGTTAGAAGATGAGAGTGTAGAAATGAAGGATAGCCTTTATTGCATAACAGCCCGTGCACCCTGCTGAGGCTGGGAGATGATCCTGCCATAAAGACTGGCTAATTACTTAAATTGCCTTTCTTTGTGGGAGCCAACCTTCCCTGCACCATTGACTAGGCTTATTTGGTCTGATGACTGGAGTCCTGCTGTTAGCTGGGATGAGGAAAGTTCATTATTACCCTGTGCAAGTGTAATGCCTTTGTTTACATTTTGCAAGGCAAACAGGGTTACTTCTAGTCTTATGTAACCCCAAGTTCTGCAAGAACCGGGACTAGGGAATGTGTGCCTTCCTCCCTTTGCCATTCCATTCTGTTGGGTTTACTAACCCATAATCCAGAAACATAACATCACACCAACCTACCCAATCACATAGAGTCTTTTAAATATTTTGAAAGAATTTCAAACTTATAGAAAAGTTGCAAGTATACCAAATGGACTCCCCACCCCCAACCATTTGAGAGTAAGTTGCCCACATGATTCTCTATCACTACAAATATTTTAGTGGTTCCTACAGTGCAGGGAATTCTCCTATATAAACACCATACTACCATTGAAATTGGGACGTGAACACCAACACATTGCCACTATTCAAATTCAGGTGTCTTCAATTGTCCCAATAGTGCTCTTTATAACATAAAGATCCAGTTAGAAGTATGCATTGCATTTAGTGACTATGACGTTCAACATAGTCACCAGAAGTATGCGTTGCATTTCTGGTGACAATGTTGAAAACTTGCACCTCTTTAAAACCTGAGCAGCTCTTGCCCAGGCCTTCTTGTTGCTGTCCCCACAGGGAGGGAGGCCACTCTTAAGGGCACAGATATAGGAAGAGGGTCAATGTCACTGTCCCAGCAAACAAGGTCAGGCTTTGTAAGGGGAGGCAGGGTGGACACAGGGTTGTGGGCCAGGGAATCCTTCTGGGTTGGGGACCCAGGGAATGGCAACTAAGCCACATAAAATCCCCCATCTCCATCTTTTTGTCTTCTCCATGTCCTTCTTCTATCCCGCTCTCCCCTCCCTGTTCCCTGGACTTCTTCTTCCCTCACTTCTTTTTATTTTCACCCCCCTTTTCATAATTTTACTCAATTCCCATGTTTCCTTCAAAATTTCTTCCTTAAGAAAAGCAGGGAACTATTACAACTTGTTATCTATTGGGAGGTGGGGAAGTGCTATATCTGGCTTTTTTATATTGTCTTCATTTAAAAAAATCATGTTAATTAATGTATTACCTACTTAAAAAGATAATACATATTAACAACAAAACCAAACCAAAACAAAAATGTTTCTTCTAAATAAATCTATTTTAAGAAGTTAGGCAAAAGGGCAAAAGCTATCACGTTTTTGATCTTTATTATCTAGAAAATACTACGGCTTTGGTGTGTGTGTTGCATGATGCCTCATCTCTGTGTGAGTCTGCCATCACTGAGTGAGTCTCAGGAAGGTACAGATTTTTTTTCCCTTTTAAAGTCCATAGCTATCTCTATTCTAACTTCCTCCTCAGGCTCTTTAGGTGTGGGTGTTCTGCAAGATTCTCTCCTGTCCTGCTTGCTCTCAACATTCTCGCTCACAACCTCATTCACTCCCATGATTTCAACTCCATGGATGATTTCCCAATCTGCATCCTTCAAATTGACATCTCTCTGAGCTCCAGGATTGCATTTTCAATTGCCTATTAAACTCAACCAAACTTAATAGTAATATTTTACAACTTAGAAAGGCAGCTTAGATGACCAACTTTGATGTGAAAACTTCTGCTACTTTTAATTCCTTCTTCTCCTTCATCTTCCCCTTCCAAACTTTAGCAAATTGTCAATTATTCCTTTAAAATACTTTTTCTTGGGGCACCTGGATGGCTCAGTTGGTTAAGCATCTGCTTTCGGCTCAGGTCTTGATCCCAGTGTCTTGGGATCAAGTCCCACGTCGGGTTCTCTGCTCAGTGGGAATACTGCTTCTCCCTCTCCCTCTGCCAGCCACTCTGCCTACTTGTGATCTCTCTCTCTCTGTCATATAAATAAATAAAATCTTAAAAAATAAAATAAAATATTTTTCTGTGTTCATTCCCACATCACTTACTTCTGCAGGACTTAATTAACATACATTAATTTTTCTACTCCTATTCTAGCACCCTTTTTCCTTTTTAATTAATTAAAGGCTTTGTTCAGATATAATTTAGAAGGAAAAAATTTACCCAAGGTAAGTGGACTGTTCAATTATTTTGCAAATGTGCAGAGCTGCACAACTATCCGGTTTTAAGACATTCCATCAACTCAGAAAGTTCCCTTGTATCCATTTGTTGTTATTTTTTGCTCTCACCCTCAGACTTAGGAAACCACTGATCTGTTTTTTATTTTTATAGGTTTGCGTTTTCTAGGAATTTCATATAAATGGAACCAGGCAATATGTCGTCTTTTGTGCCTGGCTTCTTTCATTTCACATAATGATTTTGAGGTTTATTTATGTTGTATCAGTAGACTGTTTCTTTTTGGTGCTAAATATCATTTCATTGTATATATACATATATACAGATATATCACATTTAGTTTATCTGTTCACCAGTGGATGGACATTTGGATTATTTCCAGTTCCACAATAAATGCATTATATTACTTAAAAGGTTCACATGGAAGTCTTTGTGTGGACATATGCCTTCATTTCTTTTCAGTAGATACTTAGGAGTAGAATTGCTACATCATTTGTTAAGTATATGTTCAACCTTTTTTTTTTTAAAGATTTTATTTATTTATTTGACAGAGAGAGAAAGAGCACAAGTAGGCAGAGTGGCAGGCAGATGGAGAAGGAGAAACAGGCTCTCCGCCGAGCAGGGAGCCGGATGTGGGGCTCGATCCCAAGACCCCAGGATCATGACCTGAGCCGCAGGCAGCCGCTTAGCGGACTGAGCCACCCAGGCGCCCCTATGTTCAACCTTTTTAAAAAGGATTTATTTATTTATTTGAGGGAGAGAGAGTGCTTGAGTAGGCAGAATGGCTAAAATTAACAAGTAAAGAAATAACAAATGTTAGCAAGGATGCAGAGAAAGGGGAACCCTCTTACACTGTTGGTGGGAATGCAAGCTGTTATAGCCACTCTGAAAAACAGTATGGAGGTTCCTCAGAAAGTTGAAAATAGAGCTACCCTACAAACCCAGCAATTGCACTGCTAGGTGTTTACCCCAAAGATACAAATGTTGTGATCCGAAGGGGCACCTGCACCCCAATGTTTATAGCAGTAATGCATACAATAGCCAAACTATGGAAAGAGCCGAGATGTCCACTGATGGATGAATGGATAAAGATGTGGTATACACACACACACACACTCACACACACACAAGAATATTATGCAGCCATCAAAAATGAAATCTTGCCGTTTGCAATGACATGGATTGAACTAGATGGTATTATGCTTAGCAAAATAAGTCAATCAGAGAAAGCTAATTATCATATGATTTCACTCGTGGAATTTAAGAAACAAAACAGAGAATCATAAGGGAAGGGAAGGAAAAATGAAACAAGACGAAATCAGAGAGGGAGACAAATCATAAGAGACTCTTAATCATAGGAAACAAACTGAGGGTTGGTGGAGGGGAGGGGGTTTGGGGGATGGGGCAAATGGGTGATGAACATTAAGGAGGGCACTGATGTAATGAGTGCTGGGTATTATATCAGACTGACAAATCACCGACCTCCACCTCTTAAACAAATAATACATTATATATTAATTAATTGAGTTTAAATAAATAGTATATAAATAAATTAAAAAACAATGTACATTCTTGTCTTGTTCCTGATTTTAGGGGAAGGTTTTCAGTCTTTCACCATTAAGTATAACATTAAGCTATAGGTTTTTTGAAGCTCTTTATCAGGTTGAGGAAATTTGGGTTTTATCTACTTTGTGGAGATTTTTTTTTTCTATCATGAATGGGTATTGGATTTTTTCAAATACTTTTCCTATATCTGTTGAGATGATCTTGATTTTTTAAAAAGATTTTATTTATTTATTTGAGAGAGAGAGCGAGCATGAGCAGGGGTGAGGGACAGAGGGAGAGGGAGAAGCAGGCTCCTGATGAGCAGGGAGCCCAAAACAAGGCTCAATCCCAGGACCCTCGGATCATGACCTGAGCCAAAGGCAGATGCCTAGCTGACTGAGCCACCCAGGAACCCCAATGATAATGTGATTTTTGCCCTTTATTCTATTTAGGATATAATATTAATTTATTTTCTGATGTTAAACCAATCTTACTTTCCTGAGGTAATTCCCATTTGATCATGGTGTATAATTAAAAATATACACATATTTATGTATTCAGTTTGCTAATACTATTTTTTGAAGAATTTTTCTGTCAATTTTCATAGGGATATTGGTCTATAGTTTTCTCTACTTCTGATGACTTTGTCCTGCTTTGGTATCTAGGTGATAATACGGGCCTCATAGGATGAGTTGGGAAGTGTTTGCTCCTCATCTACTGTCATGAATTGAATTGTGCCCCTCCCCCAAACTCATATGTGACCTTATTTGGAGATAGAGTCTTTACATAGGTAATCAACTTAAAATGAGATCATTAGTGTGGGTCCTAACCTAGTATAACTGACTGGTGTCCTTATAAGAAAGGGAAGTTTGGACACTGACATAGACAGAGGGAAGACTATGTGAAGGCATAGGGAAAAAATGGCCATCTACAAGCCAAGGAGAGAATCCTCGCTCAGACTCTGGTTCCTCAGAAGGAACCAACCCTGTCAACATCTTGATATCAGACTTTTAGCCTCCAGAACCATGAGACAATACATTTCTATTGTTTAAGTCATTCAGTTTGGAGTACTTTGTTAGGGCAAACTAAAACACCTATTTTTGGAAAGAGTTTGTATCAGTTTGGTTACATTTCTTCCTTAAATTTTTGATAAAACTCACCAGTAAAGTCATCTAAGGCTGTGCTTTCCTCTGTAGGAAGATTTTTAATTACTAATTCAATTTCTCATTTGTTATTGGTCTTTTCAGATTTTTAATTTATTATTCAGTCAGTTTTGGTAATTTTTGTCTTTCTAGAAATTTATCCATTTCATCTAATTTGTGTAATTTGCTGCCATTAAGTTGTTCATAATATTCTCTTATAATCCTTCCAATTTCTGTAGGATCACTAGTTATATTCCTTTTTTTTTTCCTGATTTTGGTAATTTATACTTTATCTCCTCTTTTGTCAGTCTAGTAAAAGTTTTATCAATTTTATTCATCTTTTCAAAAAATCAACTTTTGATTTTTTTTGCTTTTTTTTCCTTTATTGTTTTTATTTTATTGATTTCTACTCTAATCTTCATTGTTTCTTTCTATGTACTTACTTTGGGTTTGATTTGCTCTTCTTTTTCTAACTTCTTGAGATGCAAGCTTAGATTATTGATTATAGATCTTCCTTCTAATTTAATCATTTAATACTATAAGTTTTCTTCTGAACATTGCATTAGCTGCACTCATACATTTTGGTATGTTTGGTTTTGTTTTCACTCAGTTTGAAATATTATCTAATTAACATTGTGATTTCTTCTTTGACTCATGGGTTGTTTAGAAGTATGTTTTTCAAAAAATTTTGAAGATTTCCCAAATTTCTTTCTGTTGTTGATTTTCAGTTTTGTTCTATCATGGTTGTAGAATGTATTTCATACTAGTTTAGTCCTTTTAAGCTTATTGAGATTTGTTTTATGATTTAACATATCCTGGAAAATGTTCCATGTGGGCTTGAAACTGTTATGTAATCTGCAGTTGTTGGAAGAAGTGTTCTATATATGTTAGGTACAGTTAGTTTATGGTTGTTTGAGTCTTCTATATCCTTATTAATTTTATTTCTAGTTTAATTGCTGAGAGAAGGGTCTTGCAATCTCCAGCTATAACTACTAAATTATCTATTTCATTTCTGTCAATATTTGCTTTATGTATTTGTCACTGTTATTAGGTGCCTATGTATTTATAATTGTTATAAGTTCCTAATGTTTTGATCCTTTTATCAACACACAGTGTTCTTCTTTAATCTCTAGTAATATTTTTGTTTTAAATTCAATTTTTTTCTGATATTAACATAGGTACTCCAGCTATTTATGATAATTGTTGGATGGTGTGTGTGTGTGTGTGTGTGTGTGTGTGTGTGTGTGTGTATCTCCCATTCTTTTACTTTCAATCTATTTGTATCCTTAAATCTAAAGCATTTTTCTTGAAGACAGTATATGGTTGGAACTTGCTTTTTTACCAGGCTGATGATGATTGCCTTTTGACTGAAGTGTTTAATCCATTCACATTTAATTTAATTGATATGGTTGGCTTTGCATTTGCCATTTGCTGTTTGTTTTCTGTATGTCTCATGTCTGTTTGTTCCTCTGTTTTTCTTTTGCTACCTTCATTTGTGTTAAACAAATATTTTTAGTATACCATTTCAATTTCTATATTGTTTTATTAATTATTTTAAAAAATTAATTTCCTAAGTGGTGGTCTAAGTTACAATATGTATCTAAATTTATCACAACCTGCTTCAGCTTAATAATGACAATTCTGGTAAAATATAGCAACTTTGTTCTAGTATGGCTCTATTTCTTCTCCTCCTCCTCTGTACTATTATTTCCATATATATTACATCTATATATGTCATAAGTTCAACAGTACAGCATTATAATTATTGATAGGTAATGACTTTAAAAAAGAAATTCAGAGAAAAAGAATAGAGAACAATCCCTATTTATGCAATCTTTTGTTTATCCACGTAATTATTATTTCAAGCTGTGTGTGTGTGTGTGTGTGTGTGTGTGTGTGTGTGTGTGTGTGTGTGAATTCAAATTACTAACTGGCATCTTTTCATTCAGCCTGAAATTCTTCCCTTAGTATTTCTCATAGGACGGTTCTGATTGCTATACACCTTCTCAGTTTTTGTTTATCTTCAAACGACTTTATTTTGCCTTTACTTTTGAAAAATAGTTATGTTAAATCTATTGGCTAAAACTCTTTCTTGGGGCGCCTGGGTGGCTCAGTTGGTTGGGCTACTGCCTTCGGCTCAGGTCATGATCCTGGAGTCCCTGGATCGAGTCCTGCATCAGGCTCCCTGCTCGGTGGGGAGTCTGCTTCTCCCTCTGACCCTCCCCCCTCTCATGTGCTCCCTCTCTCTCATTCTCTCTCTCTCAAATAAATAAATAAAATCTTTTTTAAAAAAAAGAATCACTTTCTTTTAGCTCTTTGAGTATGTCATTCCACTGCCTTCTAGCCTCCATTTTTTTCTGATGGAAAGTCAGCTGATATATATGTTGTTCTCCCATATATGACAGTCATTTTTCTTTTACTGCATTCAAGATTTTCTCATTGTCTTTGGCTTTCAAGAATTTGACTATGATGTGTGACTCTCTTTGTGTTTATCCTGCTTAGGTTTGTTGGGTTCCTTGAACCTGCCTATGAATGTTTTTCAGCACATTTGGGAAGTTTTCAGGAATTACTGCTTCAATATTTTTTTCTGTTCCTTTTTTTCTTTTCTCTTTCAGAACTACTGTTAGATGTGTGCTGGTATTCTTAATGTTGTCCCACGGGTCTCTGTGGGATCTGTTGTTTTCCTTCAATCTTTTTTCTCTGTGTTCCTCAGGGAGGATAATTTCTACTAATCTATCCTCAAATTTATGGATTTTTTTTCTTCTGTCATCTCACATCTTTTCTCAAGTCCATTTTTCATTTTATTTGTTATCTACTTTTTCTTTGGTTCTTTTTATAGTTTATATTTTTATATTCAGAGTCCCTATTTTCAATTGTTGTATTTTCCTTCAATTCTTTTAGCATCTGTTCCTTTAATTCTTATGCTTACAAATAATAGCTGCTTTGATGTCTTTATCTGCTACTCCCAACATCTGGGCACAGTTAGAATTAATGTCTATTGACTGCTTTTATTCTTGAATATGGTCACACTTTTCTATTCATATGTTTCATAATTTTTGTTTACCGCTGCCATTTTAGATAGTATATTGATAATATGTTATTGAAACTCTAAGTTCTGATTTTCCACCCTGATTCTCTTTTCTTTCTTTTTGTCATTTTCTTGTACTTAAGCTGTAGAATTTGTTTCCTTTGTAGTATATGGCCATTGATATTTTTACACATTAAAAAAAATTTTTTAGCCTAACTTCCTGTGGGTCACCTCTATGTCTACATAGCTTAGTGATCAACCAATGATTTAGGCAGAAGTTGTGCTCAAATATCTTGAGTTTGTAAAAATTTCACTCTGCCAAGAACTCTGCTTCTGGGTTGGGGAGTACATTCAAAGTTCAGCCAGTTCTCATGTATGCCTGGGCTTTCCTTTTATACCGGGTTCTCTCAAGTCTTCTTGCACATGTGTGTAGTTTTCCAATCATCCAAGGATATGAGGAGAGTTAATCTAGCCCTTCAATAGCTTTCTCATTTCTAGGATCTCCCCATAAATTCCTGGCTGGCCTTCCCCTTGCCCCAAATGGGATCACAACCTCAGGCTAGCAGAGATACAAGTTTTCTGCATTCTTTGTGTAACAGCTTTGCTATTTTATTTTATTTTTAAGGATTGATTTATTTATTTGAGAGAGAGAGAGAGCAGAGGAAGGGGCAGAGGGAGAAGGAAAGAATCCTCAAGCAGACTCCCTGCTAAGTGGGGAGCCTGATGTGGGGTTTGATCTCAGGACCCCAAGAGCATGACCCGAGCTGAAATCAAGAGCCAGATGCTTAACCGAATAAGCCACGCAGACATCCTCCAGCTTTGCTGTTTTAATTAACAACAGTAACAGTGAGAGTTTTTGCTCTCTGCTCCAAATTAAATCTACCCCTGACAGCAAGGCTGCTGATGTTCTGAGCTAGACCTGCTCTAGTAGTAAAACCTAACTAATATTGCCAGATGAACTGGGATGGGGGATCAGAGCCCCCCAGGCAAGAAACCTTAGACTCCTGCTGTCATTATAGAAAGCTTGAATAGGTTTTCACAAATAAAAACTTTTTAGTTACTTGTCTTTTGGGGAGAGGATCTTCTAACCTTTTCAGACCACCATAGCTAGAAATATCATCTCTAACATGTTTATAGTTCTTTTAATGTTTAAATCTATAATCCTCCTGGAATTTTAATTTTAATTATAGTTTGAGATAGGGATATAACTTTATTTTTTCCCCAAATGAATGCACAATCTTCCAAAAAAACTTTTGGCTGATTGAACCTGTCTCCTTTGGTTTGTATATAATTTATAAGTGAGACTAATGTTGGTTGAGTATGTGTGTATGCATGTTGGTGCAGCTGTGGAAGGAAATGGCATGTAGGTCCTCAAAATAAACTTAATAAACTCAGTATGTCATGATAAGATATGAGAATCTGCATGTGATAGATGAAACTGAACTGCAGAAAACTTCCCAGAAATTACTAATGTTTAGACTGTATTTGGAGCTGTGTCAAGTCTGAATTTGACCTATTTATGACTCTTTGTACTTGGCTTTTATATCCTGTCTATATCTTTTCCTGTATCTAACCTCAGCCTAACATTTTGGCTTTAGCTTTTCTACTATTTTGGTATGCTTTTGACAACAATGCAGGGCCCTTATTATGAATCCAGCATCTCTTTCTCAGCTAATTGACCCATGGTTATTTTCTCCAGTAGAAGGAATGAGATGAAATCTAGTCTTGACACTCAGATTGCATTGGGCCTTCTCTATTCTTTGGTCAGCATGTTGAATGTCTCCATTCATATATCAAGTGTTTCCATGGATCCAGAGCCAATATTAGAAATATTTTTTTTCTCTAGAGGGCATAGGAGGATGGAATTATACTGGCACTTTCACTCTTCCTTATTTTGCCATCTTTTAGAACCAATGGCTTCTATTTGAAGTGCCCCAGTTCATTCCTATTGTCATGATCTTGCCTTACAGAGCCATCCAAAAGAGGCCAAAGGCTGCAAAAGAGTGGGTGGCTTTTGAGCCACTTTGCAAATAAGTTCCTATCTCTACTTTTTAGAATGAGGTTGGTTTTGGTTGCTGATATAGATAAAAAGATGTTGCTGCCACTACATAGTAAGATGAGATATGGCTCCCTTGGCCTAACACACTGTTTTGTTCCCAAAATACCAGGACAAAAAATTGTCAAAATCAAGGTGCAACAAGAGAGTATTATGCTAAGTGAAACAAGTTAATCAGTGAAAGACATGTATCATATGATCTCACTGATAAAAGGAATTCTTAATCTCAGGAAACAACCTGAGGGTTGCTAGAGTGGTGGGGGGCTGGGAGGGATGGGGTGCCTGGGTGATAGACATTGGGGAGGGTATGTGCTATGGTGAGTGCTGTGAATTGTGCAAGACTGTTGAATCACAGACCTGTACCTCTGAAACAAATAATACATTATATGTTAAAAAGAAAAAAAAAGATAGTAGGAAGGGAAAAATGAAGGGGTGGGGATATCAGAGGGGGAGATGAACCATGAGAGACTATGGACTCTGAGAAACAAACTGAGGGTTCTAGAGTGGAGGGGGTGGGGGGATGAGTTAGCCTGGTGATGGGTATTAAAGAGGGCACATATTAAATGGAGCATTGGATGTTACACGCAAACAATGAAACATGGAACACTACATCAAAAACTAATGATGTAATGTATGGTGATTAACATAACATAATAAAATAAAATTTACAAAAATCAAGGTGCAACAGAAGAGACCATCTAACTGCTTAAGTCTTCTCAGAAGTAACATATATTATGATCAGATTTGTAAATAAGTTATTACATGATGACACAGACAAGATTTCTCAAAATCTTACCAGATTGTTGCCTTAGACATCATAGCATAAATGTTTGACATCATTATTAAGGAGCACCAAAGGGGGAAAATAGCCTTAGTCTAGACTTGAGTAATGATTATCATATCACCAGTTTTGATTTTAGACTAAGCTGTCAAACACTTATATAAGAAAATCAACTCTTAGCAATGATCCTTCACTAGGGGATATTCAGTAAATCACTGCAGATTGAGGTAAGACCCTTACCTCCTCCATAACAATTCTTTGCTCGCTTTCTTTAGGATACTCTTAAACACCATAATTCAACATGAGGATGTGTCTTAAATGGAAAATGGGTTTTGTCTCATAGGTGAGAAAGTTATCTCCATAGTAATTAAAGCCAATGAATGCAAAGCACACCGTGTATAACATATATTCAATAAGTGATGGTTATCTATATCATCATCATAATTCTTATATGATTATTATTTTGTGATATGGCTAATATGACTTTACTTTTGTGGACACAAGGCACCCCTAAATGAAATGACAGGGTCAGGTTTTTGACTCTGACAAGCTAAGGCCCAGAGAGACCCTAATGCAAAGTCACCTCCTGTGGCACCATTGTACTAAAGCTCAGCCCCACCTAGAAGCCCCAGCTGACTTTTCCTACCTGCACTGTCAATGGAAGCAGCTACCTAATGTTGTGGGTGGGATGTTCCATGGGAAACAATAGGTCTGCTGATGGGAAGCATCTCTGATACTGTTTATTTAGGTTGGAAGAACATCCCTGGCTGTCTGCATGGGCAGCATTATAGGGGACAGTGGACAGGCTTTGAGATGTGGATCCAGCGCTATCCTTTCCTAGCTATGTGAATTCAGCAAGTTCCTTCAACTCTCAGAGAGCCAAGTGTCTTATCAGTGAAAAAGGATACCTTGCAGGATTTTTGTGAAAATTGGAGATAATATATAGGAAGTGTTCAGTACACCATAAGTGCTATGTATGGTGTTATGTAAATGCTTTAGTAGCATCTATTAATGATCCTTATCTTGGAGGTTTTACGTAAGGATTAAAAGAAAAAGTATGTATGTAAAGTACCTAGTACATAATAGATCATTAACAATCAGTAAACTTTTATGTAAATTTCAAAGAATACAGTTATTTAATGGGCCCCTTTAAGTATAACTCTCAATTCAGAGTTAAGAGGCTTATTTTAGTCTTGGCTCTAGTGCTAATACTCTTTGTGCTCCTGAGCAAAGCACTCTGGGCCTCAGTCTCCAAACTTGAAAGTTAGGTATTTGGATAAATACGAAAGCAAAGTGTCCCTTTTTATACTAAAAAGGATAATTTCTTATGCCTTGTAAGGAAGGAGCATTAAGATACTGGGGAAGATTCCAGAAGCTCAACTAACACTAACCAGTTAGGATCATTAACTTGGCAAAACGAATGAATTAAAGTGGAAGCAAATGGTTTATGCACAGCCAAGTTCATTCATTGAGATATATTTGCTTGCACCTGAGTCCTAGAGAAAATTGCACTGGGTTCTTGTGAGCTCCTTCAAAAGATGTTTGATCGAGTCTTATATGTTTTCTCACATCAAAACAGTTAGCATACTTTAAATTTAGAAGCAACCTTTTCTCCTGGTGCTAAGGAAGCAGTGAACATGTCGCCTCAACCTTCTTTCTAGCAATATTAGCTATTAGCAGTATTAGTGTGAACCCACCTCCTATTTTCATTATTTTAATTTTGAAGAAGAAACACCTTTTTGACAAGTCAAAGATAAATTTTACCTTGAAAGAACCTTTCCTCTTGTTTAAAAATCTATTAATGATATGCTCTTCAAAGCATTTACTTTGAATTAAATATCATGGGGGGCAGAGCGGTGGTGAATGAAAAAGCTTCTCTGCTTTAGAGATTTTGAAGCAAATGTTATTAATGGGTTACTTAGATGCCTTAGCCAGGAGATACATTCTTTATTCTTCATTTCTTTGTTTTGGTATGCTCAGTGCCTGGCACATAGTAGCCACTACAGTTTGTTGAACAAATAGAATGAATAAAAGAAATATCTTTTCACGGTCTCCAACAAGAATAGCATAAACTATCTTGAATATAGTAATGGTAGATTCTGTTTTTAACAGAGATTAACTGAGCAGGGCAGCTGGGCTTTGGGAGAATGGATTTGGGAGAGGCTGGTTGGCTTGGCACCTGCTGGGACTTCTTCCTTCAGATGGAGGATGGAATGGAGTAATGTGGAGAAAAGGCGAACAACGCATTGCCGTGGGCTTTCGCATTTATTCTCCAGCCCAAAGAAGGCCTGGTGGCCTCCTCCAACAGTGGTTTGGTGGTGGGTGTGCATGTGTTGTGGGAGCTGTGAAGGAATGGCTGGGCCCTGCCTGAACTATTGGGAAGAAGTAGAGGTCGCAAAAAGAAACTGTCTGAGACTGGAAACATTCTTATATGTGAGATGAATGATCCTTGAACTCTCCTTTGGGACTTGATGCTGTTCTCTGGGCTGGTAGCTTTCTGTATTGAAAATGCCTCTTCCCTTCTAGAGGACCGAGAACTCCACTTTATCCTTAGAGGTGTCTGTTGCTTATGGCAGCACAGGAGAATCAGACAAGGTCCAGGTGGTATGAAGTAGAAGGAAGACTAGAAGCGATGGCTCAATTGGTAAGCTGTGTGGCTATGGGCAAACTAACTTCTCTGGGTCTCTGTGACAACATCTGTAAGGTCAAGAGACTGGACATGGTGATCTTTTTCACTCAGCAACATGCACTGTGCTAGGTGCCAGGCACTAGGGCAGCGATGGGACCCAGAGTTGAATCACACACGGGTGTGGTTCTCAGTCTTGCTGATAAGGGCTGTTAGAGAACTCAATAAAAACTGCCAACAGGAAAAGAGACAGAAATGACTAATTCTGTTTGCTAAGGCTTGGGAGCTGACACTGAAGAGTAGAAATTTATTAGTTTTGTCATCATTCACTTAACCCACAAATCTTGGCTGGATGCCTACTCTCTACAAGCAATGGAGAAATGGCTGTGAAAAAAACAGCCAGGATCTTTACCCTCATTCAGTTGTATCTAAGCTGGAGTGGTAGGGGAGGTTGGGAAGGAGGACTATTCCTATCTAACATTTAGTAAACATGTAGTCTTGTCCAGTATACCCACAGTCTAGGTTGTATCCCCATTGCAGAGAAAGCTAAGGCCTACAGAAATGAAACCATTTGCTGAACTCACACAATAAGACATCATAAGTACTCCAGCCCACCTCTGTCTGTCTTCAGAGCTGCAGCATTGAACTGTGATGCAGTTCCATGGGAGAGGAGGCTTCGCAGCTCACTGAGTAGGTGCTGGTTTTACCTGTCCAGCAGTCCTTCTCTGGGCGACAGCTTATCTATTTCCCTTTGGAGATCTAACCCCTCCTATTCAAAGTGCAGCTCTCATCCCTTCCCCCCGGACCCCCGGGCTTCAGAGGTGAGGGTCTCACTCAGGCTCGGCCTGTCAGAGCATGCATCCTTCTGGATACAGTGATGGGCCCAGTGGCAGGTGCATGACAAGCTGCACCAGTTAGAGTCAGTCCCTCGGCTTTGGTTGAAAATATTGAAAAAGGGGGCGCCTGGGTGGCTCAGTTGGTTAAGCGACTGCCTTCGGCTCAGGTCATGATCCTGGAGTCCCGGGATCTAGTCCCGCATCGGGCTCCCTGCTCAGCAGGGAGTCTGCTTCTCCCTCTGACCCTCTTCCCTCTCATGCTCTCTATCTCTCATTCTCTATCTCTCAAATAAATAAATAAATAATCTTTAAAAAAAAAAAAGAAAATATTGAAAAAGAGTCTTGTCCTTTGTCCTAGGATTTTTAAACTGTAGACTGTAAGCCCAGAGCAGCTGATGGTCTTCTTTGCTCCCACAAGGGGAGAGGGTGTCAGCTTGAGAATGAAGCTGACAAAGAGGAAAGTAGGCTCCGAGAAAGAATTTCCAGACAACCAAATTGGAGCCCTTGGATCTCATTTTCCTGAAATGGGCATTACTCCTGTACTTCTCAGTTCCATGAGCTAATTGGTTACTTTTGTCCACTTAAGATAGTCTGGATTACTGTCACTTGCAACCAAGAGTCCTGAGGAATACAGCCTCCAAGAGTGTGTGGTGAAATTTTATTTTTCTTTCTCCCTATTATGTTCTTCACCATACCTGCAAAAAGTCTCCATCAGCCTCACCTTAACTTTGTTCTGGGAGGTTAACAGGATGTGGTCGTTGCATGAGTCTTTTGCACTCCGCTATTTCTCAGCACTCTGTCCCCAGGGTTGTCACCTAAGTGATGCCAGGCTCCACAAACCAAGGGATGGATTGGACAGCCCCCTTCTTGAGTGTTAACCAGCATCTCTCCCTCTGTCGACTCCAGGGCCTCCGCCACCCAGCTCTGGTTCCTTTACTCTCCACACTGGGACCCCAGACTCAACTCCCTCTAACTCTGGAGACGTCATATTGAGGATTTGTGTGATGTCAGACTGGTAGCAGCATGGATGGAGGTTGAGGATGACCAGAGGGGATGGCTTCTTCCCTGGTCCTAGTTTCGAATGTCTTTTTCAGGCTTTGAATCCTAGAACCCACCCCTGCCTGGATAACTTGTCTGATGCCGCTCCTGTCTTTACCACCCCAGGACCAAAGCAGGAGTGCTTCTTGCCTTGACCAGCACAGCTTGGACAGGGGTCTCAGCTGTTAAAGAGAAATTATTCGGACCCTGGTTGAAATGGTAATATTCAAGGTTATCGCAATAGGGATCAACTTGATTGCAATAGGGGATAGAGACTGAGCTCAACTCTGAATACAAGGATGAGTCAGGATTTACAAGCAACAAGCCGAGTGAAAGGGTCAACAGCTGGAAAATTACCAAGAGAAGACATCAAGGGTAGGAGAATTCTTGTTAAAGATAGGCCAGGGACAGACATCCAAAGTGGGTGATGAGGAATTAAGGGCAGATATTAAGGGCAATCAAACATCAAGGATGGGGAATAGTCTCACATGATTTTTTGCTAGAGCTTCACAAAGCATCCATTGATAACCACTCCAGTGCCTGCCTGAGGATATGCATCAGAGCTCCGGAGGTGCTTCATAGTAACATTTGGACTGTACCAAGACCTCCGGGTAAAGTCACTTTAGAATCCTGACATCCCTTTCTAGGAATAAAGCCATCCTTTTCAGGAATGTTGTGTAGAGGCCAGCTTGCAGATCAACCTCCATGATGTCTGGGAGGGGTGTCAGATGGAATCCAAGATTTAGGGAGAGTGGGTGAGTTCTGGGCAAAAGGAATCCAGCATGGGAAGACATATATATATTAGCAGGGCCTGGTAATAGTAAGGGAGTAGGATTCCCAGGACAGCCTGATATGCACCCTAAAAACTGCTTTGGGGAAAAAGCTGTCTGTGGCTTTATAGTCTGATCAGGCTGAATCCCAGAATCCCACCACAATATTTAGGGTGCTGTACATCTTAAGTGAATTAGAAAGGATAAAATTGTTAAAGTGAGGTTTTCTTCCCAACAGACCCTGTTGAACTTTTCTGAGACTAGTGACAGATCTGCAGTCTCCACTGGGCTAGAGGTCAAGGCCAGTGTGGTTATAGCCTCCCTGTGGAGAGGGACAGAGCTGTGGAGTGGTGCCTCTTTGGGGACACAAGCTTGCTCACATGTCAGACATATCCTGGGGATTTCTAGGAATGTGTGGAATGAGGGAGAAAAACCCTGCAGGAATTGAAGTTCTTGACCATGCAAGGGGCTGCTTACAGCCAGAGAGACTTGGCTGTTAATGTTGTGCTCACATCTGGCTGGCCCCAGGAAGACTGCAGAGCTCCCAGGCACCTTGCGGATGGAGAGAGGGTCATGAGGAATCTGTTGTTTCTCAGCCCAGTGTGAATTTGCACCGATTTGAAGATGCCAACGTTTCCCTCCCTGCCCTTCTCTGTAGGCTCATTCTCAGTGCCCCGTCACTCCAAGGATGGAGCAGGACTTGCAAGAGGAGATGCTGAGCTTCGTAGCTCTTAGGAGGGGCCCAGGCAGTCAGGATAGGGGTGCTTCACCCGGACTCTTAAGAGGGATGGGTCCTGCCTGCTAGATGTACCTGCAGGGGGGTGACACACACAGTTCTGGGGGAGGTGCTTGGAGCTACAGGAGACAATTGAGTTCTGCAAGGGCTTGGGAGCAGGACATTAACGGGACCAGAGAGAAACAAGACCCTGTAGTAAATGTCAGGGTGCTCTAATTTAACTTCCTCTCTGGTCTCTCAGGAAACCCCCATTATTAACTTCTCTACCAAGGCCTAAAAGACCTCTATTAAAATGCAAATGAGATTTGCAAAGGACATCCCAATGGCCCTTACCAACAATTAACACCTTAGCTGCCTCCTTTCTTAGGAGGGAATTAGCCCTAGCAGAAGGGGATCTGAGGCAGCTAAATTTAATTGGGAAGGGTGAGAAAAGGACCTCAGCCTGGGTGGGGCTGGGAACATGGCACGCCAGAAAAGCAGCAGCATGACAACACAGAGGGAATGACTTTCTAGGGGACACTGAAGAGAGGTGAACAGAGAATTCAAACCAATGGCACTGGCTTTCGGTTTCACATGGGGTTGAAATTATCCATATGACCAGCCTTTCCTGGTGCATGACCGAGCCCTCAGAAATCACAGATTCCCTTCAGTGATACTTCAAGAACATCAGAAGTCCATGCCCCCTGGCCCCCAGCTCCCCAACAGCAAGTGGTCCCCTTGGCCCTTTCAGATGGACAATTTGCCCCAGCCAGCCTCCCCCAACTGCATGACTTTTAGCTTTAAACAAAAGGGCTTCTAGAGGCCCTCACAGAGAGACAGTCTCTGGCCCGCTCACCAACCGCAGCAGGCAACGGATTGTAAACATATATCACTTTATAAACAATTAATATGATAATTGTTGGTCTATTAGCCTAGAATTATTTTCAGACTCAAATCAGGCTTATACATTTATAGACTCCCCTTTGAGTTTTCTGAGCCTCCTGAATGTTCTATGTCACCTAGTGGTGAGCAGTGGAACTGCAGGGTGTGTTTTTCAAAGGACTCACTAAGCCATTGGTCCGATTTTAGGTCTCCGTTTGATACTGGATGGTTTATGGAAGAAAAGAAAGGTATGTTTCAGTCACTCCAAGTTGACTTTTTTTCTTCCCTCATATCAGGACATCTAAATTGATCCTCCAACTGACTCTTAATTGTGCAAAGCAGATCAAATATTTAATGCTTAATGCTGGCATATTAATTTTATATCAAATTTACAATAGAGTTATAGAGTTATGGTCTATGTAACATTTTATAGAACATTGGGGCCCTTTGGATAATCAATATATTAGGGTCATTTATGACCATTTTATAAGGATAGAACCATAATTTTGCTCTTTTAATATTGTAGACATTTATAGTTATTTCACGGCATATTGCTGGTCATATCTGTAATTTACTGGACGTCAATTCCTTGGCCAGAGTGCTTATCCTCCCTCTTCCTCTCCTGCAGATCAGTCTCTCCTGCATCTAGCCGAAGTCTGCTGTCTAGTGTTACAGTGTAACCAGGGACTTCCTAGATAATCTGTCCAAATTAGAATCTCTTGAAATATGAGTATTGTTAAAAAACAAAATTCAACTGAATAAATTTTGAAGATCCCACTGGCTTTATTTTTTGATTCATGAATTGGGTAGCATCCAATCTAGCACACAGAAAGGAACTCTGAGGACCTATACAAAATAAAAGACTTTTACAGGCAGAAGGAACCAAGAACCAGGAATTATGCTGGGCAAAAAAAGCAAACTGGTTATTGCAAGGTCACTTTCCTTTAGGTGATGGCAGAGGTCTATGGGGCAGATTACCAAACTAATGCTGATCAGGCGATTCCTGATTGGCTGGTTTAAGATTCCATTTCTGGGAGAGCCAACACCGTAATTAAGGTAAGTTTCAGTTTGGTATGCGGGGCTTAGCATGAATGACTCCATTTGGGGCCTCTTATCTTGTTTTTTAACAGTATAAATAAATTTTAAGCAATGGAAACCAAGAAGCTTCTGTTTTTGAGACATGCTTAATATTACAGAGCGTGAATGAATTCTTCAAATGCATCTTAGCCCTCAGCCTTTGAAATCCCTCTTCTGTGCCCAGAGTCTCAGGCAGGGAGAAGGCTGTGGCCAACCTGCAGTGCCCCCTCTGGGTAGGGAGCACGGGACCTCTGCATTTGCCCACCCTGCTGTCCCTCTGCTTCTCTTGTTTTGTTTGGCTTGGCTTTTTCTATTCTTTTACAAAACAGCTGGTGGGTGTGTGCTCACAAGAAGTAACATACAAGTAGGCTTATCTGAAGCCTGAAAATTGGGCGCCTGGGTGGCTCAGTTGGTTAAGCGACTGCCTTCGGCTCAGGTCATGATCCTGGAGTCCCGGGATCGAGTCCCACATTGGGCTCCCTGCTCGGCGGGGAGTCTGCTTCTCCCTCTGACCCTCTTCCCTCTCGTGCTCTCTATCTCTCATTCTCTCTCAAATAAATAAATAAAATCTTTAAAAAAAAAAATGAAACCTGAAAATTAAAAAAATGAACCCACCCCCAAATGCGAGTCATCTGTGTGGTCACCTCCGAGCTTTGCTTCTATTTCATTTTCTCATCCTATTAACTCCGTGGCGATGCATTTCCATAAGATAGGGCAGTCAGAATCCTTTGTTCATCCCTGAATCAGGATGGGCCTTGAAGTTTCCAGGAGACATGGATTCCATCGCTGAACTCTAGCTCAGGGATTTCATGGCAGCTGGTGACAAATCCGAAATGCTGGAAGAAGCCGTCTGGAGACTAAACTGGGAATTAATATTTAGCAGTGCAAAAAAATGCCAAAATAGGTTCTTCTTTTCCTTGGAGATTAGTTTGATGTGAGATTTTTATGGTTCCAGAAGCCACACACTAGGCTGTAATTGAGCATAATTATTGCCCTGCATGCTGCCAAGTGTTGGACTTGAGGCATCCTACAGATTCCCATTAATTTCTTGATTGGGCTCTAAAAATCAGTGCTGCCACCGACAGGGCCAGAAAGAGCTGCGTCTGATCCACATGGTCTTTAATGAAGGCGTCGCTGGCTGTCCAGGTGGCTCATGTTGTTCCTCCTAATGCTGGGGCCCACATCCGTGATGCCAGGCTCCATTGCCAACACACTTTCTTGAAATTCTGTGGTGGGATCTTCTTAGCCTTGGAAGAGTTCCACACCAGAAAATGGAAGTGGACAATGGGAAAATTCATATAAATGATTCCAACACACACCCCAAATACTCCCAGAATACAAGATAAATCTTTTGTAATTATCTGGTTATTTCATGGGAGAGGTTTGGAACAAGCCTCAATTATCTGGGTAATTACTTTTTCCTTTTTGTTCAATGTGTTTAATGGTCCAAATTTCAGAAATGCCACCCAGCAGGTCTCATGCAGCCAGGATTCTGCTTCTCTGCCTGGCATCATGGGGAGACTCTCTGGGAGTGTGCCTATTCACTCCTAAATCTCACCCTCCGAAGGTTAGGTGTATTTCCCCCAGATAACTTAATCGCGCTCAATTTGTTCTAATCATCAGTGTTAAAAACAAAAACAACAAAAAAAACCTCCAAAATGTTTGTGTCTGGTGTCCTGCCTTCATAAATACAATCCATCCGTGAAGCAGAAGTTAATTTTTTGCTGATTAAATTTGTCCAGGTTTCTGGGGTGATTGTCTCAAGCATTAAAACTCACGGTTGAGGCTACCGTAGTGACCAGGGAGGAAAACTGGGGAGAGCGCGTTCTGTCCCCAGGACTTGTCTTGGAAGAGGCATGTTTTAAACAATCAAGCCTAGATACTAGATTTTGTTCTCTATTAATCCCTGCCTCTGAATAGAAACAATGCCAAATCTCTGGCTAACTGGGGGTCCCTTCATGTACATTCCAGCAAATTTAAATATTACTGAATTTTAGGTGGCCCAGAAAAGTCCAATGGCTGCATAGCTCCCATGTCATCTTCTATTGCAGGGAATTTGTTCCTGTCACTTTAGCAGAAAGTTCCACTTCTCACCACCTCTGATAGAGGTTATGGGGGTGGATTTCCCTTATGCCCACTTGCGGGGGGAGTGTCTGCTACACTATAGATTTAATAGGCTACTGAATCATTATTTCTATGGGAAAACACATATGCAGTTCCAGCTCTGAATCTGAGATACTTTGACCCAGCTTCTCAGTCAGGACAGCAAGAAAAGATTCCAGTATATCCTGCATTGTCCATGCCTACCACAGGGCTGTACACGAAGGGGCTTATCATGTCATAATGGAGACCACAGATCTCTCTATTCACAGCTGAGTCCACACCCTCTGTGCCTAAGTCACGTGTGCTCAAAATATTTTCCTCTAGCATGACATTGGCATTTAACACTATTCATGGTGACTTTCATCATAGAGTAATTTTAAAATATTATGAAATCCAACTATTCAAAATTCTCTTTTATAGATTCTGGGTTCCATGTCTTCTTTAGGGAATTCTACTCCAAATTAACATGATAAAGGAGTAGCAGGAATCAAAATAACTTGTTTCTGTATGTGTTATTTTCTGTTGCTGTGTAACAAGTTACCACTAACATAACAGATATAAAGAACATAGATTTATTACTTGGTTTCCCTGGATCATGAGTCCAGCCATGGCTTAGCTGGGTCCTCTGCTCAGAGTCTTAGAGCTGAGATTCAGGTAGCAGCTGGGGCTGGGGGCTCATGTGAGGCTCGGTGTCGTCTTCCAGGTTCCCTTGGCAGAATTTACTTCCTTGCAGCCATGGAATGCATGGTGGCTTGCTTCTTCAAGGCCAGCAGGAGAATCTGCAGTGTCAAGTCTTTGACCTCTGCATTCTAGTCCAGAGGCTCACCTGTTAGGGCAGGCTCACTCAGGGTAATTTCCCCTTTGATTACCTCAAAGTCACTGGCTGATGTTCTTAATTATATCTTCAAAAATCTCTTTGCCTTTGCCATTTATAATAGGAGTAACAGTCACCATATTTGCGAGTCCGCTCCACACTCAAGGGGAAGAGATACAGGGTTTGTTATGCCAGGATAGAGGAATCTTGGGGGTCATCTCAAAATTCTGTCTACCACACTGTATTTTTATAACTTTTAAAAGAATGGCTTAGAATTTAAATCATGTGTATAATAGTAAGCACAGAGTTTCTGTTATAACACAATAAAATTTGACTGAAAGCCCTCATATTCTGCAAAATCATACCCTAAAAAGAACAGGGCTCATGGAAAAAAATATAGTCAAGGAAAGAACACTCAAAACCTAAGCTACTTTGCAACCAGAGCACTAAAAAGACAATAAGAATCCTAATAAAGCTACCAACATAGTTTAAAAGACAGTTTAATTGCCCAGTAAATAATGATATACTATAGCAAATATAGAACTCTACCTAACAAATCAAAAACGAGCATGGCCTGATAGTCAGGGGAGTGAGAAAAGATGGAGGCTGCTAAGTACAGGAATAATGGATAGTGTGTAGATTGGGGGAACCTCGTAATGAGCCTGTTATCAAAGGAAGCCAAGAGAAAAACGTAGAGTGAACAGGTACAGCATACAGAATGGCCTTCCTTTGCAGATGGTGCACGGAGGTGTTTTCACATACGTCATGGTCAGCTGCTACTACTTGATTGTAAATACTTAAGCTTGCTGGGGAACACCAACTCTGAAAATGACTTCCACATAATACTGACATGATTTCTTTATTTACCACTAGTGTTTGAGCTTAATCTGTGTGATAGAAGCTCCTGTTGTAGCAGAAGAGACTGTCAATAATTTAAATCTCTCCTCTATTGTTACAACACTATTTATTGATGGAATAGTTTATGAATTTCCCCTCTAGTATTTTTTTTAATAAGGGGTTTTTATTTTATCAAAGTATATGTAGTGCACATAGTCAAACAATTCTTTTTGCAAGAAACAGCCAGCCCTTGTTTATCTGCCACCATTCCTCGTTCCTCAGGGCAACCACTCCAACCTCTTTAGTTGTTTCTTTGGCATCTACTTCTGTATCTCTAAATACCACGTTTGAATTGCTGTTTTCTTTTTTTAATGTCCCCTAGTTTTATCCATTATCTATCGACTTCCTATGTGGGAGGATAAAGATTTAGCTCATGTTCACTCTTCTGCCTTGTCCCCATCACCCCAAAGCCCCACCACCCATTCTTTGTCCTCCCCATGTGATTCTATTGTAAGTTTCACTGGAGCTACATACGTGATTTGCATCACTCTACTATGGAAATGCAAGTCACACCCAATCCATGTAGTAGCCTGTGATTATTTTTCTTCTTTTGGCTAACATCTTGTATTGTCCAGAGTTAATCATCGACTTCAAAATTGGTTTGGTTTTCATGTACATATTAATACAATCCTCAACTGTCCCCCAAGTATATACATCTCTTTCAGTACATTAGACATTCTATTAATTTAATTTTCTTTAAGAATTTGCATTGGGTCCCTCTGACTTGCTTTATTCTGAATTGGCTACTTTTAGCTTTGACTGCTCTCTCCCAGGTTGTCTCCCTGAAACTTCCCTTCGTCATCATCTGGGCTGTGTACATCTGGCTCTGTTTTATTCTACCCAGATACTTGATTGAGACTTTCACAGGGTAGAGAAAGTTAACTTTGAAAGCTTTGAGCCATTATCATCTTGTTTTCAGCAATGCTGTTGAGAAACCCGACACCATTCTGAATCTTGCATCCAAATATGTTGAAACTACGTTTTGAAATTTTCTTTCTGGAAGCTTACAGGATCTTTTCTTTGTCTCCGGTGTTCCAGAATTTTATGGTGCTGGTACCTTGCTGTGGTACCATTTCAGTCTTCATGCTGGGCATTTGGTAAGTCCCGTCAGTATAGAAATATGTGCTTTTCAGTTCTTAGAAATCTTCTGGAATTATTTCTTGGATAATTTCCTTCTCTCCATTTTCTTTGTTCTCTCATTCTCATTCTGTTCTCTCTCTCATTCTAGGAATTGTTATTCAAATGTCAGACCTACTAGACTCCTTTTTTCTTTGTCCCTTTGTTCTCTTCTGGGATACCTAATTTTCTCTCTGAGCTTCTGTTTCTTTCTCTGTAACTGGTAGTAATATATGCTGGGCTTTTCTCAGTACTCATTCCCTTTCTCCCATTTGTGTAGCAGCACTGATTGATTCTGGTGGTATTTACTTGTGCTGTTTCCAAATATTCCAATTCTCTCTCCTTCTGGGCATATGGTTCCCTTGTAGTTGTGTGGGACAGTATGCTTAGTCCTGGCTGATATGTTGTGAATGGAAGTGATGTGTGTTACTTCCAGGCTGGAGAATTGAATTGCCAGTGCTAGACCTTCCAGAACTCTCTTTTCCTCTACTGTAGTGACCAGCAGTGCCCCAGACGGTGCTTACTCCTTCATTCGGGGTCCCACAGTGTACATGATGTTGAGCAGGGTCCCCAGAGGACCATAAGGGATATGAAACATGAAGACATCAGGATTGTTTCTTACCAGAGCTGTCCTCAAACAACCTCAGTTCCAGAAGAGGGGGCTGGAATTTCCATCCCTCTTGCTAGTGATTTGTTCAGAAATATGGGCCTAAGACAACTAGTATTCCTCTGATCATCTATTTTCTTAAACTGGCTCCTTCAGACTGAAGGAACAGAGTTTGATGATTGAAACTCTCTCTCTCTCTCTCTCTCTCTTTCTGTTTCTCTCCCCACCCCAGTTCATCTGCCGAGAACATAAATGCTAGGACAGGGAGAAATCAACCCCTATCCTTAAAATTCAAAATTCAGCCAATAGAATAGGTTGGTGGAACTTAAACCACCCCTGCCGTTGGAGGGAGAGCTAATTAAGATATGATACACATAGTAAACATTCAATAAATTAGTGTATTTCTTTATTTATGCCTCCTGTGTTTAAAATTAGCCTTATCCATTAAAGTCATTAAAGGTGAGAATTTGTGGATTAAAGTTAGCAAACGATGTCACTCTTTGCACATCTAATTGCTGTGAATGGCTAGTTTTGTTTTGTACTATTTGTTTATGTTTATTTAATTACACTCAAAAAGTGTTTCTAAAAGGATTCGAAGCTGCTTGTTATTTGATGATCACAGCCTTGGATTTGGGAAGGAATTTCCTAAAGGAAAACCACAAAGAAACCACTGGAGTAGTAACTGTAGTAAATATTAAGATTCCCAGGGTGCTGGGAAGTAGACTTAAGGTTACTCTCCCATTTTCCAGTTTCCCATTTTGTGCTTGCTTTTTGACCAATTCCACAGATGCACCTGTGTGGCACAGAGAGAAGAGCCTGGCCAAGTTCACAGGCTAGATGGAAGTGCGTTATGATGATTAAGAGTGGGGATCAGCAAACCAGAGCCTGTGAGCCAAATCCAGCTGGTGACCTGGCCCGTCCTTTTTAAAGAATTTTAAAGACACAAAACCAACCATCTCAGAACCTTTACAGGAAAAGCACCCACTCCTTGTTAGGAACCCAAGCTTTTAGCACCAGACAGACCTAGGTTTGAATCCTAGTGAGATTCTGTCAGGTTACTTAGTGACCCTGAGCCTCAGTTTCCTCATTTGTAAAATGAGGATAAGGCTTCCAAGTGTTCAGGCTGGTTGTAAGGATTGAATGAAATTGGGATGGTCGAGCCTTTCTTGCAGAGGCCAAGCAAGTATTCCACATAAAAGCCTACTTATTTTTATATTTTTTTATGTGAGCCAATTCTCCTGGGAACCCATAGAGCAGGCTGCCCCCTCCATGCTGGGGCTGCCAAGGCATCATCTCCCATGTGCTGATGGCTCTGTGGCGTGGCTCCTCGCTGCTCCCAGCTATAATCAGGCAATCACTTCGGCACTAGCACCTAATCAAACAATCCTGCCATTTCACATTCAGACACTGTGCACTTTTCAGACTATTTTGTGAAACCCATATATTTTCATTAAGAGTTGATAATAAACTCTAGCATTGAAAGTTTTTCTAAGTTCATGATTGATGACAGTGCGAGAGGATGCTGAGTGGCTCTTGTTGCCAGCTCAGGCGAGAATCTGCTTGGGGCAATTGCAGAGCCTCCCCAGCAGCACCTTCCAACCCCATCAACTTCACTGCCTGCCCAGAGCCATCTGGAGATGGCCCCCTCCTCCAGGGACAACGGCAGAGTAAACAGCCTGGGTTTCAGTATCTTTTTCTCTCCTTCCTTTTTTCAGTAACACTCTGGAGGCAGAGTTTTCAGGCAGTAGGCAAGTTGTGATCATATCCAGGAGGTCTGGAAATTTGATCATCTTTTCTTTTTATGCAATTTGGTGGCAGCAAAGGATGGGGGAAAATCCATGGGGGTTTATTCTTCCTTCCTTTTAATATCTGTCTTCCTTTTTAAAAAAAATTTGGCTCACACTCTGAGTCATAGTGTCTTGCGTCCTTCAATACAGGGCAAACAGTTTCCCTGTGGAGGTCTGTTCCAGGAGCTGAGATGTGCCGGGAACTGGAAGAAGCCAGAGGGACCAGGATCCCACCACCAGGCAAGGAGATCTTGTGGAAATGGGCAGCAGTTGTCCTGTCACAGTAACACCAAAGCCTTAGTGAGGGCAGGATATGCCTACACCCATGAACTCCATCCAGCCCAGCCTTTCTTTAGAAGGCAACATCTTATACTCTATCCCTTCTGCCAAGGCGTGGAAGACATGGGAACACTTTAGGGAGCTCTGCTCATTCCCTAGTGGGAGACAGCCATTTTGACAGGAAGTTGGAGGCAAGAGAGAGCAGAGGCACAGAGAAAGTTATGGCCACCCTCATTTGGGGAGGGAACCCAGCATTGAGACTGTGAAGGTGGAAATTGCCCATTTCTACCCATATGTGCATAGTTAAAAGCTCAGAGAAGTTTTGAGAGCTGAAGAGCTTAGTGATCTCTGAGCAGAGGAGGCGACAGTCTGTGAGCGAGGATGCTGTTCAGTTCTGATTTAGAAGGGGGAGGAGTGCATGTTCCCTTCCCATGACACCCCCTTGGTGGCGCTCATGGCAGGGGCCCTACCCCTCCTCCACGAATGGGACAGTTTGCAACACCTTCCCTCCATCTGAAGGTGAGACCCTTGATGGGTCCAGCCTTGTTCAGCCCAGCTGAGGGAATATACATCTGGCACTGACTGACCTTGGCTGATTGATGTAAACTCTGTTCACAGGAAGCCCAGGAGTATTCAGATGGGTGGCATGGAGTGAGGGGAACTGACTAGAATTTGGGGGTCAATTAGATGTTCCCCTTTTATCCTTCAACTTGGGCTGTTTTTCAGAAAGGCATTTCAAATGCATTTTTTCCTTCTTCCTATTAGCTTTTCACTCATTTGTGTGCCAAGTCACACGTCCATAAGGTAGGTACCAACCTGCCAGAACAGTGATTTCCTTTACCTCAGTTTTCCACACATTAGTAGAGAAGGGAGAAGATTTACTTTTCAGTCTCCATAGCCAGACCTTGGCATTGCTCCTAGGAAGGCAGTGAACAGAATGAGAATGGGAGAGCCTTTGTGTTGCTCCATCCAGAAAGAAGATCAAGGGCCACCACTACAGGGTGAGGCTCTGAGAGATGACAGGAAAGCCTGAAAGCCATTGTTGCCTGTCAGAGCTACCATCTTGCTTTGGGGAATCCTAGTTTGGTTTCCTTCCCTCAGAGGTTCTAAAACCCTAAGCTGGACCTCACCCTTGTTTTTAGCTTGTGAATCTTTAGGCTTCTGTAGGTTACCATTTCCTTTCAAAGTCCCCTCTGCTGAGGGGTTGGGGGTTGATGCTGAATGGAAGGGAAGGAGTTAAGAAATTTCCTCAACTTCAAAATTGTGCAATCCCTCCCTGTTTTCATAACCTTTCCTGTTCCAATTCCGTTTCTTCCACAGCTTACTGGAAGAATATGTGCTTTTTCTTGCTCAGGTACTTCAGAGATTTTTAAATGTTCCTGCTATCAGGGGGAGGGAATGTTTCTCCTAAAATGTAGAGGACAGATAGTCCTGCCTTTGAAGACTTGAACAGAAAGATAGACATTCAGAAATGTCCTCCCTGGCTGTTGACATTCCTGGAGCTATTCCTGTTTTGTACAACGGTGATACTGGAATTAACTGAGAGAGTTGCAAAGGTGAACATTTGCAGGACTCCTTTGCTCCCCCTAGCCTTAACACTTCCTTCTGTGAAATGTGATAGTATGTTTGTCTGCTGCAGAATCAGACTGTGTTAAAATATGGAGCATCACAAACCAAAGATGTGTTGATGGAAGGAATGGAAGGAACCACAAAAAATTTTTCTTGTGGTTCTCAGATGCATTCAAATGGACATCAAATCATCTGCAGGGTTTGTTATAACAAAGATTGCTGGGGTCTGAGGATTTGCATCTCTAGCAAATTCCCAGACCTTGCTCATGCTGTGACCCAGGGATTGCTCTTTGAGAACCAAAGCATTAAAAAGATTGTGGGTTTTCCATTTCATTTTTTTTCCCTCAACAAAGCCCATGAAGCCCTTTGTTCTCTTAAGTGTTTCTAAAAATATTCCCGGAGGGCCTATCTTTTCCTTTCATTAGTGTAAAAAATAATGTAAATACCAAATTAAACATCTGTATTGTCAACTTTCTGGTTGCTTGCCAAAATAGGGCTGCCCTGAACCTGTCTGATTTGGGGACATGGCTGGCAAATAGGCCCCATTAGCAAGATGGCTTCTAGAAGCCTAAAGAGAGAACGGTGTGCTTGTTTGCTTGTCAGCCTTTGCTGGGATGTCCCAGGAATTCCTGAGACTTTCTCCTTGCCATACAAAGCAACTTTCCTTGTCTGGCACCATTTCCAAGGAGGGTGGGACCAGTGGAAGAGGAAGGAGGATATGTTCTGTGCTGAAGGCTCTGAAGTGACATTTTCCCATCATAACTGGTTGCTTTCAGTTCTTTGGTTCTTCTCACATTCCCTAGTGTGCTTTCACTGGCAAGTAAGAACATACAAAGCTCAAACTACCTTAAACAAAAGAGAAAAATGCATCAGTTCAGATAACTGCTAAGTCCAGGGGAAGGTTTCCAAGCTGTTCTCCAGTGAGATCTCTAGCATCTCTCAGCTTTACTCTGTCCATATTGCCACTGTCACCACCTGTCACCTGTGCGGCCATAATGAGCAAAGAATTGTGGGCACTGGGAAGAGGGGTCCCATTTATATTCAAAAAGAACCCAGAGAGAAAAAGGCAAGATAATGATTTGCCATTTTTATGTTTATTCCTTTATTATAAATGTCTTTCTCTCCTAATTTGTAACCATCCAAAGCCCTTAAATCTTTCACTGCCCATATCACATGAAGCCTTCTCTGACTCCCCAAATGTGAAATAAGGTCTCTTTTCTGAATGCCACCAAGTCCACTTATGGGAGGCAGCATGATAATATTAGACATCTGGGCTCTGCTGAGTGCTGCCTGGATACTTGCTAGCAATCTGTCTTTTTGAGCAAGTTACTTTAGATCTCTGTGCCTTAGTTTTCTTTTCTCATCATAAAATGAGCATAATAAATGTCCTCCTGGATGTGTGAAGTGAGCAAAGCTAACCGTATTCCAAGTCTAAGATGGTGTCTGGCACAGAGAAAGCCCTCAACAAATATTTCCCTTTATTAATTCATTTTTCTTCTGTACCACTGCCCACCTTCTACTTTGTATTATTATTTCTGGCAAGAGATCACCACCTCTCCCTTTTTATAGGCTGGGCCCCCTTGGCTACAGAAAATGTCCAAACCTACATGTTGTAGATTTTGTTGATGTCATGGTGTTGATGACATCTCATGACTGCTAGCCATACCCGGACTGAAATGTGGTTAGACAAGAGATTATGGATGGGTGCTTTTGATTTGTATCTCATCTCCTCCAGCTTCCTTTACCACCTCCATCTCCTCCCATATCTTTCCACTACCATGATGAATAGTTAGACTTTTTTAAAAAAGAGATATCTTAGATTGGCCTTTTGGGGGTTCATCTTTCCATCCCAAGACTACTTTTTTAAAGATTTTTTTTATTCATTTGAGAGAGAGAGAGAGAGAGAGAGAGTGCGTGCACAAGTGGGGGGAGGGGCAGAGGGAGAGAGAGAAGCAGACTCCATGCCGAGCAGGGAACCTGATGTGGGGCTCAACCCAGGACCCTGAGATCATGACCTGAGCAGAAGGTAGATGCTTAACTGACTGAGCCATCCAGACGCCCTCCCAAGACTTCTTAATATATCGTTATATTTACTGCCAACAATTAAGATTTTAAATTTCTTGAGGAGTCTAAGCATTCCAATCTTGGTGCTGATGGATTCTTTCAGTGCTTCCAACTTTCCATCTCCACATGTGAAAATAGGCATTTTTATATTACACCCCACATTTGATTACAGAAAAAACAGATGCCTCCCCAAGAATTCATCCTCATGTGGAGAAATTGGAACTACTGTGCTCTCTTGGTGGGAATATAAAATGGTATAGCCACTATGGAAAACAATATGGTGATTCCTAAAGTTAATCATAGATTCACCATATGATTCAGCAATTCCACTTCTGGGTATATACCTGAAAGAAGTGAAAGGAGGATCTCTAAGAGATCTGTACCTCCATGATCTTAGCAACATTATTCCCAATAGTCAAAAGGTGGAAGCAACCCAAGTATCCATTGACAAATGAATGGATGAAAAACTGTGGTATATCTATGCAATAGAATATTATTCAGCCTGAAAAAGGAAAGGAAATTCTAATACATGCTACAATGTGCATGAACCTCGAGGACATTATGCTAAGTTAAATATACCAGTCACAAAAGGACAAATGATTCCACTTATATAAGGTACTTAGAGTAGTTGAATTCACAGAAAGAGAAAGTAGAGTGGTGGTTGCTAGGGGCTTCCAGCCTCCCTTCCAGGGAGGGGGCAATGGGGAGTTATTTAATAAGTATAGAGTTTCAGTTTCACAAGATATAAAGTTCTGGAGATTGGTTGCACAACAATGTGAATATACTTAACTCTACCAGACTATACACTTAAAAATGGTTAAGGTGGTAAACTTTATGTTGTTTGTATTTAACCACAGTTTCAAGAGAAAGAAAAATCATCCTTATACCCTGGTTTGAGAAATACTATCTTAAAAATGAATCTCTGACTCTATAGAAATTTTTCACTTTCCAGGCTGATTATTGCTGTTAAAGGGAAGTTTTCTTATTATAAACTGGCAAGAGAAATTTTTTAAAGATTATCGCTGAAACAAAAACACAAAGTAGTTCTCTATCAAGAGGGCTATGCACACTGTCACAAAGGGAAAATGCAGATGGCAGGGGAGAGAGCTCCAAATCATTTGCCGGGGAAAACAAAGGACACCAAGGCAGGAAATTATGGTGTGAAATGAGCAGTTAAGGGCTGTTAGCATTAGAGACAATATTGGGCTTGACCTGGAAGTCCCTTTTTAGAACTCAGAAAACAGCAAAGGGGCAGAATGGAGGGCCTGCTCCCATTCGCCTGTGCACTCCCACTGTGTGTAGTGTTGGGTTTCCATATGGTGGATTTTAAGCCTCTGTGATATGTTCGTTCATTATTTATGTATCTTTCCTCTCTTCCCAACTAGACAATATACTTGAGGACTGGATCTATATCTGACTTAAAACAAAACCCTTCCTTTTATTCTGTTTAGGTGATAAGTGATTGTGTTTTTATTTTATTTTTAATTAAAAAAAATTGTTTAAGTTAATTCTACCTCCAACGTGGGACTCAAACTCATGACCCTGAGATCAAGTTTGCACGCTCTACCAAATGAGCCAGCCAGGCACCCGGTGATTGTGATTTTAAAGCTATGTCAACACTGCATATTGTTAAAGGTTCTGTTCAGAATATACGTTTCAGGTAGAACCAGAGGAGCAAAGATGGAAAAGGGAGATATGTCTGAAGGAATTGGCAGAGGGAGTGAAGTTAGTGCAGAGGCAGCATGGAAAGACCACATCTAGGAACAAGGAAGAATGTATTTATTTGGGAAAGTAAGTAGTATAAACACTCTAGAGGCAGTTCAGAGTATTTTTTCCCCTCTAAATTAGGTAAAAGACTGGACCTCCCTTAAAGTACAGGCAACAAAAAGGACTGCCAACATGAGCTCTGTCATTTCCTCTCTTCTTGGTCAGTAGGACTCAGTATTTGTCAGGCACCTGGGTGTGTCAGTAACATGGAAGCCCGTAATGCAGTCTGGCTGCTGTACCTGGTTTGGGGTCCCTCCAAAACTGCTCTTGCTAATGTCCCAGTAAGCATCCAGCAGCAAAATCCTACGGACATTTGTAATGCCTTAGCTCAAGGCTTGGCAATCTTCTTCTATAAAAGGCCAGATAGTACATATTCTAGGCTTGTGGGCCACATGGTTTCTGTTGCAACCATTCAGCTCCGCCATTATAGCTTGAAAGTAGCCATAGATAAACGAATGGATATGGCTGTGTTCCAATAAAACTTTATTTATAGACACTGAAATTTGAATTTCATATAATTTCACATGGTATAAAATATTTTTTCTTTTAATTTTTGGGAAAACATTTAAAAATGTAGAAACCATTCTTAGCTTGTGGGCCATAGAAAAACAGGTGGTGGGTTGGATTTGGAATGCAGGCCACAGTTTGCTGTCCCCTGTTCAAAGCTCCCTAGCTCATTCTAATGTGCAGTCAATGTTGAGAACCCCTAGCCTATATTTTGAATCTCTTGAACCATAGACATAATTTATCACTGTATCCCCATATGGTATGTTGGTGCTTGATAACAGTTGAATGAATTTATCTTTGTGGATTCTCTGCATCTCCTTGCTGATGGGTATTTGTTAAATGGTTAATAAATGAAGATAATGAGGGAGGAGGGCAGGTAATGATTGGTAAAGATCAGCAATGGAGTGGCAGCATTCGGAGGAGGCAACAGTATTGGGAGGCAGCTGCAGTGGTCATGGAGTTGCGCCATTCAGACTTCCTTCCAAGAGAACCTGCTGTGGGAGGTAGCTGGCTGATAGTCATCAGCTGCTGCACTTTTGGGTTTGTGCTGAGGCCATGCCCTTCCCACTCTGCCCCCACGCCAATGTGGAACATGACAGGGGCCTAGAGCTGGTTCGGTCCTGCCAGGTAAGGGATCCTTCTGATGGCCCGTCTTTGCCCTGAGGTTCTGCACCAGCCTGGCTGAGGCTCCGTCAGAACTGCACTGCAGGGTGATGCTCCTTCCTGCCCCCATCCTTTCTCCCCTCTCTCTGCTCCCTGGTGTCAGAGCTGCATCCTGCCTTAAAGTCATCCCTAGCTATACCTGTTCCCTCCCTCCTTTATCCTTCATAGGCTTGTTCTCTAATACATCTCTCCTCAGAAGAGCAGGACTGATACAATGGTATTGGGGAGAAATTTAGTGAAAAGTAGAAATATCCCATTTTATTTCAAATTTGGGATTTCTTTTATTTTCTTTTTTTATCCTCTCCTATTTCTCTGAGGATAGAAGCAATGGAGTTGGCAAAAGGCTATGCTGATTATAATGAAAGTGATGAAAGATTCGCAGTCGAGTGTGAAATTTCTTTCTGAGCTCACAGGTATTCTTGACTTGAGACTGGTAACTCCCTAGGGAACTTTGATGTTCAGCTCTCAGCTTCAAGTAAAAATTAATCCCAGTTCTGTTCACTTGTGCCCAAAGGCATGGAGTTGCCATCTCCTTGGGCCTCGTGGACAGCATTAGGATGGGGCACCTGGGAGCTGGATGAGAGCTGAGTTTGGCCAGCTCCAGAGTGGCTCCAGCCACACTGACAGAGCCTGGTGGCCGGGAGCCGCTAGCAGCTCCTGGCTTGTGTGATGTGCGCTCCTGGAGACCCCGGGAGACAGAGCTTCCTCACTGATAGTTTCAGTCAAAGTCCTTAGAAGGGTGTTGATTCACTAGCCTTAGTCATGTGCCCACAACTTTGTCCAAGAGACCCCTATGTGGATGGACCTACCTAGCAAAGAAGTGAGGATAGTGTTTCCAGAAGGGGGAAAGAAAGCAATAGCTACCACTCTATTCTACATGCGACAGGCAACAGGTGAAAAGTCAGGCCTTTAGATGAGATCAGAAAGCACACAGATTTAGGGGCACCTGGGTGGCTCAGTCGTTAAGCGTCTGCCTTCGGCTCAGGTCATGATCCCAGGGTCCTGGGATCGAGCCCCGCATCAGGCTCCCTGCTTGGCGGGAAGCCTGCTTCTCCCTCTCCCACTCCCCCTGCTTGTGTTCCCTCTACACTGTCTCTCTCTGTCAAAAAATAAATAAAATCTTAAAAAAAAAAAAAAGAAATGGCGCACTCAGATTTGGAAGGTAGTTGTCCAAAGTTCAGGTAAGCATCCAGCAATGGAAAGCCCTGGGGGCAAAGGGTGGAAGAAGAATAGCTAATATAAAATATTAATAGTGAACATGTACTGAATGCTGTATCAGCTGGGATGGTTTCACTTACAAATAACAAAAAAATCTTACTCAACAAGTTTAAACAACCAAAGGCTGAGGGTAGAGTGGCTCCAAGGTGCTCAAGTTGGCTGCTGGATGAAGTCTTCAGCACCCTGGTCTTTCTGCCTTCAGCTTTACCGTCTCAGTGTCTGGTCTCTGCCCAGGTGGCCCCTCATACTCACACCATGGTGGCAGCAGCTAAGTGTCACCACAGGCATAACTACATCCTGGGGGCTTCTCGTCCTGGAGTGCCAACCCTTTTAAAATTGTGGTAAGATAGACAAAACAGAAAATTCATCATCTTAACCATTTTTAGGTGTACAGTTAAGTAGGATTCACGACACTCATTATTGTTGTGCAACTATCACCACCATCCGTCTCCAGGACTCTTTTCCATCTTATAAAATTGAAACTTTTTCCCCCTTAGACACTAACTTTCCATTACCTCCATCCCCCCAGCCCCTGTCACCCATCATTCTACTTCCTCAATGATTTTGACTACTCTACTTAGTCATATAAGTGGAATCACACAGCATTCATCTTTTCGTTCCACTGAATTTTTGTATGACTCATGAGTTAAGGATGATTTTTACATTTGTAAATTGTTTTATTTTATTTTATTATTTTCTTAAAGTAGGCTCCACAGCCTGATGTGGGTCTGAACTTACAACCCTGAGATCAAGACCTGAGCTGAGATCAAGAGCCAAATGCTTAACTGACTGAGCCACCCAGGCGCCCCTCCAATGGTTATATTTTAAATGGTTATGTAAGTGGTAAGTGTCTACATAATATCTTCAGTTTTGCCTCTTGGCTTGCAAAACCTAAAATACTTCCAATCTACCCTTCACAGAAGAGTTTACTGATCCCTGAGCTAGATCATTGGTTTGCAACCTGTTCTCTGGTGCCAACTAATCTCCGGTAGAGAAGGAAAGAGGAGGGACAGGGTTTAGGGCTCTGGGGTACCTTTCCAAGCTCCCACCCCAGACCCCAGCTTTGCCCAGAGGAGTTTATCCGGTTTGCATAATGGCTGTCCACATCAGCCTTCACTGGGAGACAGTGATCCTTGACAAAACTTTGGAAAACCTCTGCAATGGATGTTTTCTGCAATTTCTCACAGATCCGACATAGAAAAGTCTTCCCTTTCCAGCTAATTCAACTCAAAGGATTAGAGTCAAAGTTCATTCGAAGATATTTTAGTAATTTGATGTTTAAAAAATCAGAAGTAATATATAAAATGAAGAAAATATTAACTTTGTAAATAAGAAAAAAAATCTTTTTAGAGTGAAGGGAGTCGGGATATGCCATCCCCAAAATGTGCCACTTTGGCAAAAGAATTGTTTTGAGCTAAAGGCATCTGAGTCCCTGAAATCCCTTATCTGCCTAAAAGCAGAGCCTCCCCAAAGTACTCAATTGTCATAAATCCCCACCCAGGAAGCAACTCCAATCTTCTCTTCTTAGAGAGAGTAGCCACCACATCCAGACAGACATTGTCACAAAACTATCAAGTCTCTCTCCTAATCTCCTAAAGGCCCCTTTACCTTTAAAAAAGTCATTTGTCTTGCCTTCTGTGCCCTTTCTCAAGATATTTATTCCCCCAGAAGTGCCCCACTGCCTCTCCCCATTCCCTATTAAGATGGTATTGTAGGGGAGGAAAATATCTTTTTTCCTCTACCCTTCTAAATTCTTGGCTGGAGCCCCTATAATAAAAGACAGATTAGCAAGAGAGAAGCACACAGATTTATTTAATATACATTTTATGTGACATGGGATACTTTGTAAGGAAATGAGAACTCAAAGAAATGGTTAAACCTGAGCATTTCTAGGTTTGATGAAGAGTGGAGAGTCATGGAAAAACTTTTGGTGATAGGACCAAAAAGGGTATGAGCTAAGTGTAGTAAACTGGGGGAAATAACAAAACCTGTTTGTTCAGATTCTTCTTGGGTGTCTTGGAGATAAGGATGTTCCTTTCCTCCATATAGTGGAGCACCTCTCACTGAGGGTTTTATGACCTGCTTCAGTAGGTCAGTAAGTCTTCCTGCACATGCTGTTTCTCAAATTCCTTCAACTTAAAAAATTCAATATGTCAAGTGCCATATTTTGGGGTAGCATGTCTTGACTCCCCATCAGTATATAAACTTAAATTTTACCTCTCATTTGGGTATTCACTTCCTTCTGGGATGCCCCTATGCATGCAAAATTAATAAATTCATATGCTCTCTCTCCTGTTAATCTGTTCAGTATCAGTTTAATTCACACACCCTCACTCCATGAACTTAAGAGGATAGAGGAAAAGTTTTCTTTCCTTTACAAAAGCAAAGTATATGTTAAAATATCTTCCTGGGAGGTATTTTGAAAAATTCATTACAACAGAAAGCATATTTTGAGGAAAATCTTGAGAATTGCAAACTGTCTTTAAAGAACTAGATCCTGGGCTAAAGTTTTGGCGTAGATACATACCCACCCCACATCCATGGCTGGGTGCTACATTTATGTGCAGTACTCTGGGAAGGGCTGGCAGAGTTCACCAAAGTGGGATTAGGGTTGTCAAAGTGATTAATCTCTTCCCTGCTAGGAAGTGAAAAAAACTTCACTTTTAAAAAGAAAATGGATTTTCCGATTCCAAGTATTTTTTCTTCCCCTTATGGGTGAAACTTGCCCTCTGAGTCCCTTTCATTTTATTTATCCATTTACTTTCCTGACATTTCTGACTCCTTCAGTCAGCTCACAAAGCCCACCACGATTCATATTCAACTTATGTCCATAATAGTCTCATTTACAATTGAGGAACGCACTAAGCCAGCCATCACTGGGCCTTCCTTTTGACTTCTGTCTGCAATCCAACCCATTTGTGAGTTGCCAGGTAACAGCAGCCGGGGAGGGGCTCCTCCCGCTGTAAGACTCAGGCATTCAAACACGTGAATGGCAGCAGTTAGACTCTTATCAGAGCAGTGGTATTGTCCCAGAAGCTCCTCACAATAAACTTCTGTACCAAATTAATTAAAGAAAGACTTGATAATTCCATTCCAAGGCATTCCAATGAAAGTAATTTTAGACACATAATGCATAATTTGTTTTTCCACTTAACTTCCAAATGAAACATTCAGGATATATAGTACCATTCACATTCATCAGATCCTTAGGCAGAAGAGACAGACCTTGCCAGGAGGCTGAGGAAGAAGGTCTGTGTGAACTGTGGGGGTCCATTTGTCTATTTAAAGTGAAGAGGAAGAAGCTATGGGGCTGCTTGTTATCTTTCTTGAAAAAAGAGCACTTTCAGAAAAGGCTAGTTACCAGACACTTGTTAAAACGGTAAAGAAGACTTTATGCAGGACTGTTGTAACAGGAGTCAATGCTGTTGCAAGAGGGGAGAAAGACTGAGCTCAACTCCGGATACAGCAAAGGTAGCTGGGGATTTATAGCCAAGGAGCAGAACAAGGGCAGCAGTGGTTGGAAAAATCACTAAATGGGAGACATCAAGGATAGGAGATTCTTGTTAAACTGGCCTGACAGTAATTCTTGCTAATGACAGGCCAAGGACTAAGTGTTGTCAAGAGTAGAGATGGGGAACTCAGGTGATCAGATATCAAAGTTGGGAGTTGACTTAGCAGGATTCTTGCTAAAACCACACTCGCCAAGGAAGGCCATGAAAGCCAAGGTTGAGGGCTACTTGATAAGGAGCCTAAAATGCCGTCAAGGAGAGTTTTGGCATTGTTGTTCATCTGATTTGTGACGGAATACTAGGAAGTGGGTTTCCGAGGAAACTGGAAGGTAAATATTAGGACCAGGAAGAATTTTTAGCAAAGGTGATTACATGTGAGAAGAAGGGAATTTGTGATGCCCACAGAGGCCTCACCTCCCAGGCAGCCTTTGGAACTTCCTGTGGCCACATGGGTTGGGGTGGCCATGCCTAAAGACACCTGTGATCTCACCTCTCAATAAATCTGGGCTTGGAGCTTCCAGTCAGTTGGCAGCAGCATCATCTGACAAAAGTTTGTTTTCCTCCTCATGGGGAGGCTGGCTGAGCTGCCACTGGTTTCTGTACCAGCAGAAGGCATAAAGAGCTCGAGGGAAAAGCAGAGGTCCAACCCCAGTGATCTTACACTAGCATTTCACAGCAGTATTCTCCCTTGTGTGGCCCTGGGCTATCTCTTTGGTTTTGCAAGTCTTCTATGCCCTCTTTCTGTCCTTTATTCAACTAACTAGTTATTTCTTCCTGAGTCTAGTTTATTCAATTGGTCTTTGCTGGCTTAGTACAGACTGCCAGTCCTTTGGTGCAGTCAAATGCTCTACCACTGAGCTATACCCCCTGCCAGTACTTTTGTGAATATGTTTCTAAAGCCCAGAAGCTCTGGAAATCTGATGTGTTCCCTCTGAGAAGCTCACAAAGGCTCTTATGCCCTATTCCCACGATGCCCTCATCAATAAAGCACAAGAAGGGCATTAAATGATGAATTCGCCCTGCTGAAATTAAATTCTGATGGGGAGAGATGCTACAGGGGACAGGTCACATAGAGTCAGGCGGAAGGCAGGTGAACGTCATACCTTTAACCCAGCCCTCAGAACCTGGGACTGAGAGCTATGGGGCCAGTGATCCTGCTGTCATGGGAGGCTGTTGTGGTGTATTATTAATATGTTAACAATCAGACTAGAAATTCACACTGGAAGTCAGCCCTATTTGCTTCTTGCCACCATCTGTATTGCCTCCAGCAGCTCAAGGAGAAGCTCTGGGCTCCCCAAGTCCACCAGTGGAGACCCAGGCACCGTTTGGAGGAACATCTAACAGCCCTGACCTTTTGTTTTCCAGTATGTCGTGTCTTTAGCTGGCCTATCTGGTTCTGATCCTTGGCTGAAAATGTGGTTCTAGCTACTGATCCCTGTGGATCACTGTTTTTCCCCCTGGGCCTGAATTCCTCGGGGCCTGTGGGGTACCCCTGTAGTCACATGGTGCTTATCCATAGGTCTCTAAACCTCTGGCTTGGATTTCTCCTGATAAAGATGAAATCTCCTTTCTGTTTGAGAGTTTCATTATTCCACACTCTAGCCTTCCTCCCCACACCCCTCTCCCCACAAGCTTTCAGAGAATGGAAGGAAGCTCTCCCTTGAAGAAACTGTGGGACTGCTCCAGCTCAAGTCTGTGGGTGGACTTAGCCCATTTGGCTCCCTGTGTTTCCAGCAGTGTTGACTTGGTGCCACTAAGGTCCTTTGTGCCTGGGGGAGAGGCAGGGTGATGTTGGCAGGACATGATGTTGGCTGAGAAGGCTGGAGGAGCAGCCTCGTTGCTCATCCTGGCCTACGCACTGTCTCATTGTGCCGACTTTAATTACCAAATCCTTCAATTGGTTCTACAAAAGGCTTTGATTCACTCCGTTTTGCTGCCTTCTAATTTCCTTGTAAGAATGCTGGCTGAATGTTTCAGTCATTCATGAAATTAGCTTCTGACGAGGCTCCTCTCACATTCTCTGTCCTGAGTACTTGGCATGTATGTTCCCTGCAGCTACTATCTTCTTCAGCTCCCTTTGTAAGATCAGCATGTTTCACAGAGGTGATCAAATGGGCATCTTTTACACTGTTCCTCTGTCTTCCAACTTCTCCACGATGATGGAAAAATGGAGCACATCCATATTTCCTGTGTAATGATATCAAACTTTCCCCATTAGCAAGTGATTCATGCTCCGTGTTGTAGTAAAAAGATATGAAGAATCATAAAAAATAAATTGTATCTAGATGGCTACAGTATAGAACCAGCTCTTGGTGTCTTCATACAAGGGCATGTGAGAAGACCTGCGTTTGACATCTGTGGTCACGCTTCAGTCTAGAGTAAGACATAGGTGAGGAAGTGGTTTGAAGTTGGTGATGCTTAGGGAAGGTGTCCTCAGAAAATATTCTTACTTATCAGTGACTTCAGAGCTAAAGAAAAAGCTCCTCTAGAAGAACTAGGGTAAAAGTTCAAACACTGTATGGTAACAACACTTGTAACTGGGATCCCAGAGGGCAACCTAAGTGGGGTACCTGTTGAAAATTGAGAAATGCATGGGTATGTTTGGAATGTCCAGTGGGCCTTCATTTTCACAAAGAATAGAGGGGCCTTATGGGAAGGAACCTATCCTAAGGGAGAGAGAAGACAAGCATTCAAACTTGGTCTAAGGACAATGGGTTAAGGAGGAAGGAGAGGGAGTTTTTTTGTTTTTTTTTTTTTTTTTTGGTAACAGTTTCATTGGGACATAATTCATAAACTTTCCAATTCACCCATTTATTTTTTTAAATATTTATTTATTTTATTTTAGAGAAAGATCACGAGTTCAGGGGGAGGGGCAGAGAGAGAGAATTTCAAGCAGATGCTGCGCTTAGCATAGAGCCCAACCTGGGGCTCAATCCCAGGACCCTGAGTCATGACCTGAACTGAAATCAAGAGTTGGACTCTTAACTGACTGAGCCACCCAGGAGCCCCTACAATTCACTCATTTAAAGGTACAATTCAATGTTTTTTGTATATGCACAGAGTTGTATAACCATCACCACAGTGAAATTTAGAAAGTTTTCATCACTCCAAAAAGACACCTTGTACCCTTTGGCCGTCAATTTCTCTAGCCCTCGCAAATACTCCTCTACCTTCTGTTTCTATGGATCTGCCTATTCTGGACATCTCATATAAATGCAATCAGACAGTATGTGGCATTTTGTGTCCTTTTCAAGGTTCCTCCATGTTTTAGTGTATATCAGCACTTCAGTCCTTCTTATGGCTGAATAATATTTCATTGTATGAGTACAGTACAGTTTGCTTATCCATTCATCAGTTGATTGCATCATCAATTTGAGTTCTTTCTACCTTTTTGTTATTACAAATAAGCTTCTATAAACATCCATGTACAAATTTTTGTGTGGACGTATATTTTCATTTCTCTTGGTATATACTTAGGCGTGGAACTACTGGATCATATGGTAACCAGGAAAAATAATTTTGAGTAGAGCATCTCAGATTGTTCTCTGGTGCCCCAATCTTAGATTCATTCATGCTGAATCCTAGAAAGGGGAATGTGAAATAAAAGGAAACAGAAAGTCATAGCACTGCAGTCTCTGCAAGTTATCGTGAGCACAGGTGCCCTGAGCTGTGGCCTTGTTTCACAAGGAGAGGTTACTGACGGGGGATGACTGGGACTGAAGTGTGTCTGAAGACCTCCAGCATCAGGAGGAAATGTGAGCAGAAGGCACACAGTAGTTGCTTACATGACGCGTCAAGCCATTTGACCTCAAAGAGGCAGCCAGGAAGCCCTAGGAGGCTAGCAGTAGGTGGGGAGGAAATGGAAATGCCCAGGAGTGGCTCCAGGGACTGCCAAGACCCATATGTGAAACAGTCCCCATGGGGTTTCCCAAGTGTGAATAAGGAATGTGTGTAGAGAGAAGTTCTCCATAAAGAAGTAGAGAGTGTGTAGGTTCCATGAGTATAGTCCTATGACAGAACCTGTGTCTGTACATGTGTGGAGGGGCTGATTCTCACCAGGAGGGCAGCTTCTAGACACAGGGCTCACAGCCTAGGCAAGGCATGGGAAGACTGCAGTGCCTCTGACATGCCTAGAAGAAACACCGGCACAAAAGGAACCATGAGAACCAGCACATGGCTATCTTTGTGGTTATCTTCATCATCATAGTCCATCTCCTCACCTCCATGTTTTGACAATGTAAAAGTTCCTGAAGCCTTGACGTTTTTCCAGGTTTCAGGAGAATCCTCAGAACAACTGAAGCAGAATTTCTCATCAGTTTTGCAGGAAAGTAGCTAGGGATAGAACATGTTGATTGATAGAAAATGAGAAGATGTGACATTTCTCACACTCTTGAGTTTATGAATGAGACTCCCATTGACCACTGATCCAAAGTGATGTATTCCAGGGGACAATAAATAGATCTGCTCTGTTGAAGTGGAGACTTCATGTAGGGGAAAAAAAGGGGTTGAGGATGTAAAAGTAAATCAGAGATCGATAATAAAGGGCTTTGAATACCATGAAAGAATTTGGATTTTATTCTATAGCCATGGACAGGCATTTGAGCCTTGTCTTGAGCCCAATGCAGACAGAAGCCTTCTCCTCTATACAGGAGTTAGTAGCTTGCCAGAGCTCCACGTTCTCAATAAGGAGGTTCAGTACAGTGACACGAATATTTATTTTGAAATTTAAGTGTTATGGCCAAATAAGAACATGGGAAATGCTCAGCATCATTAGCCATTAGGAAAATGCATATCACATATCCACAATGTTGCTATTTTCCACTTACTAGAATGATGATAATAAAAAAGACAAATAACAAATGTCAGCGAGGATGTGGAGAAATTGGAATTCTCATACATCGCTGATGGGATGTGACATGTTGCAGCTGCTTTGGCAAATTTTGGTGCTTCCTCAAAAAGTTAAACACACAGTTACCACATGACTCAGCAATTTCATTCCTAAATGACCACCTAAGAGAAATGGAAACATATGGTCACCCAAGAACTTGTAAATGAAATATTTCTAGGAGCACTATTCGTAGTAGCTAAAATGTGGAAGCAACCTAAATGTCCATCAACTGATGAGTGGATAAACAAAATGTGGTCTATCTATACAATGGAGTTTTATTCACCCACAAAAATGAATGAAGTAGTGATTCCTGCTACAACATAGATGAGCCTGATATCATGCTAGATGAAAGAAGCTGGCAGAAAGACCATATATTATTTGACGCCATTTATATGAAATGTCCAGAATAGATAAATCTAGAGATAGAAAGTAGATTTGTGGATGGCAGGAGCTGAGGGGAGGGTGGATTTGGTACTGACTGTTAATGAGTTCTCTTTGGGGTGACGGAAATGTTCTGGAATTAGACTGTGGTGATGGTTGCACCATCTTGTGAAAGTACTGAAATGCACTGAATAATACACCTTGGAAAATTTTAAAACAGTGTTATGGTTAGCAGGGACCTCACAACCCCTCCTTTCAGAATATGTGATAGACAAACCAATTGTCCGGGTTCATCTGGGACTGAGGAGGTTCTTGAGATGTGCGACTGTCACTACTGAGACTGGGAAGTCCCAGTCAAACCAAGATGACTTGTGTGTGCTGAGGCTGTGTTCAAGAATGGCAATGAGGTTAGGCCAAGTTCACATTTAACAGAGCAATTTTTTATTCACAATGCATTTGGCCCTATTACCTTGTGAAGTAGTTACAGCAACTTTTCCTTATTTCCTGTCTACAGACAAGGAACTGAGGCTAATAGGCTTAGACATTTGCTTAAGGTTGTAGGGAAAATAAATGACAGAACTGGAAGTCCAGTCTGATCCTTGAGTTGAGTCCAGGCTCTTTCCTACATGTGGGTAATCATTTGTACATAAAAGTGGTGCTGGTAAACGTGTTGCTCACTCACCCCATAAATTCTGACCTCTCAATTCAGTGGTGCTCCCTCCTCTCTTCTCCTTCCCACTCCCAGAGGCTGCATCTTGTGGGACCTGTCCGGACAGTGATGGCATTCAGCATCATTGCTAAGGTCATCCTTCCTTTTCCTCTGAAATCTCTGGGGGCAGGGACTATGTCTTAGTCATCTGTTCTTGACTCATATTACCTTTCCTGATAAGTAGTTGGTACTCAATAACCCCTCTGCTGAAGGAAGTCTGGCTTCTGTTCCAAAGAACAAACAGGAATGAATCTCAGATAAGAAAAACTACCACTACTCATCTCTGTTACCCAACTACTGTTACCATCTCTTAAGGCTGAATTATTCTCCCATTAGGCCCTTCTTAAGCCTCATTTTCTGAATTGTTTGATGGTGGAGCTGGCACAGTCTGTCTGTTGCTTTTCAAAATGTATTGTAAGCACACTCCAAAGGTCAAGCCAAGCCAAGATTTCTGCAGAGATTTTGCATGGTGTGGCCTTTGTCTGCAGCTGGCCACCTAGGACAAAGTGCAGTTGTGCCCAAAGTGAGTGGATAAGGAGACGGTTTTCTTGGGTTTGCGAGATTCCATGGCTATCATGACAGAGGGCTTTGTGTGTACAGGGCCACACACTCCAGCAAGGTCTCATGGGAAGATCTAAGAAGTAGGAGGCACAAGCCTTCCAACCTGGTCCATCTTCTGGGAAGTTATGTAAATATCCTGGGCCTCAGAGAGTTGTGTTGCCTTTCTGATGGGGATAGTTAACAATTTCCCTAACTTCCTTCATAGGGTTTTCGTTTATTTCAGATGAGATCATTGATTGATGGTTTCTCGACTGAGTTCCATAGAGGCTTAAGATTTTACAGAGGTTCCTCAGGAAGAGAGATGCTGCTTCAATCTGTTTATTTACTTTCTACATTGTGATGCTGTGGGCATTATTCTTCATTATTATTTGCAACACCTTCCTGAAGAAGATTATATTTCCTTGCCTTGACGATGCCGAGCTTGGACACAAGATTTCCTCTGGCTAATGAAATAATAGTAAAAATGACATGTGTTATTTCTGGGCAGAAGCTGCAAGAGCCAGGATATGGGCTCTATATTTTTATCTATACTCTCTTCCCTCTGTTGTGAGACAAGCAATGTTCCAGACAGAGGCTGCTCCATCAGTCTTGGTCATGACATAAACAGGACATGAGGAAGAGCTTCAGCTGACCCATGTTGGGCATGAAGCATGAATGGGATATAAACCTGTGTAGTTGTAAGCCACAAAAGTGTCAGGATTGTTTGTTTGTTACTGCAGCATAACTATGCCTATCCTGACTACTACAGGTCCACGTAAAATTATCATATGAAAAGTGAATTTTTTTGCTGAAAAAATGTTAGAACATCACTATACTAAATGATAGCTAGGTATAAACACTTTGATAAGGGAGACTTCGTCTTACTGTCCTATTGTTCTTTGTTTACTCCATGGCTAGCCTGCTGCCTGATACAGTGTAGGGTTATAGTAGGCATTTGGTAAATATTTATTAAATGAATTAAATGAAAGTGGTTCTGGAAAAATAAATAGTATCTCCTGGGGACACTGTTGTGTTATCATTGTCAGCATCACCTGCACCTGTTCTTTTCTTTGTAAGTCTTGTAAAATGTATCAGTCAAAATCAATATAACATGCCCTAAAGTACCATAATTGTTATTATTTCCTTTGCCTAACAGGAAATTTTATATTCTATATTGAACATTTCAATGTTGAAAGTGCAAATGAAAAATAAAAGGAGCAAGCAGATCTGATCTCATGGTATCAGTTCCCCATGGAACTATCTTGAATCAGAACCAGTTATGGTCTGAGTAACTGCATTGGGCCATAGTGGCCAGGAAGGGGCAGACACAGAACCTGAACTTGTCATTAAGGTAGGTGGGAGCTAGGGAGACAGCCCAGCTGCAAATGCTGCTGTACATCTGGGATGCAAAACAGTCCTGCAGGCAAACATCAAAGGCAATGCAGTCGTACAGTTCCTGCAGTGAGGACTGGGGAGTTGTGGGAAGGATGTGCCAGAAGGAGGCAGGCATCTAGGCAGTCAGACAATTACCCCAGGATGCCAAGGGAGGCGATATTGTAAAGTCCAGGAAGACATAAAATATTAGAAAAGTCTATCATCAGTCTTGTCCATATAGTGGATTCCAGTTTCAGGGGTGGTGGGGAGGGCGAGTGTGTTGCTTCCAAAAGTAAGACAGGATTCTAAATCCAGGAAGACAGAGTAGAAGGGTACAAGGCAGGACTCAGGGCACAAGGTTTCAGAACTGAGCCAAAGGTAAGGGTTAAGAGTTAGACTAACAAGAAAGGTGTCATGATGTCAAATCCTAGAGTATGGAATTAGAAGACTGAGACCTCAGTGGGGCTCAACTGGCCCAGGGAGCCTAACTATGGGGGTAGATAGGCAGAAACCATAGACCAGGAAGAGCCTAACACAGATCACCCATTCTAGTACAGGGAATGGAGCTGTTAGTCTTTGTCAACCAAAGATACAGCTAATGCAGTGCAATGGATCTAACTCAACTCCCCACAAAAGGAACCTTGTAAGTGTGGCTTTGAGAAATGTGCTATAAGCACACAGAGACACATGCACACACACACACACACACACACACACACACACACACACACACACAGAGCAATCCGGAATATTAACCTTACATTTGTTTGGCTTGTACCCATTGCCTGATGGGGGTCAATGGTATCCCATAAATACACGGGATCCCAAATGAAAGTTCCCTTAACCCTCAAGATAGCCAATTCTTTTCCTCCAGGGCTAGGGTGGTTGACCATAATCAAATGCTGTGGCTATCAACCGGGAGAGGTAGAGACTACAGAGAACCCTTATGTATCAGAAAGGGGCTGCCAGCACTCAGGTCCAGCTGACTGTGGCCAATTTTTTTTTTCCAGAAGGAGCTGGAATTCTCAGTTTTTCATGTTCTGCCAACAAAATGGTTCAGCAGCTTGGAAGCAGCCTATAGGCACAAGTTTGATGACTCAGCATTAAAGGGTGAGAGCCTTTCTACCTTCAAGAAATATAAGCACCAGCCCCAAGATTTCCAAGGTTCTGAGGAGTCCTAGAGCCCAAAACTAAATGCTAATTTTTCATGTATACTTTTTAAATTATGGGGGAGAAATTCATGTATCATTTCTGTGACATGATCTGATTAGGCAAAGCAGAACTTTGTGGTAGAAGTAATTAGTGTTCAATCATGACTGTACCAGAGAAAAATGGCACTAATGAGAAGTGCATGTTATGATGAAGGTCAAGGGTAACATTCTAATTGCAAGTTGATGCCAAAGGCTGGAAACAGGGCATTTTGAATGACTTTCTGAACAAGGATGTGATAGAAGGATAAAACGTGGGTAACAGTCAACAAGAAGTACAACCAGGCAGCAAGGGTCTTTCATTATCCCTCTCAGCTTTCTCCCTTCATGGGTACATGTCAGGGTTGAATAGCAGCTTACTACTCTTTTGAACCATCCAAACCATTTTTTAAAAGAAGAAGAAAAAAGAATAATTCATGTAAAGAGAGTCACTACTTAATAAAGCATAAGAGAACTGGCTCTCTTGAGGGTTAAGAGAACTTTCATTTGGGATCCCGTGTATTTATGGGATACCATTGACCCCCATCAGGCAATGGGTACAAGCCAAACAAATGTAAGGTTAATATTCTGGATCGCTCTGTGTGTGTGTGTGTGTGTGTGTGTGTGCGTGTGTGTGTGTGTGCATGTGTCTCTGTGTGCTTATAGCACATTTCTCAAAGCCACACTTACAAGGTTCCTTTTTGCGGGGAGTTAGATCCATTGCACTGCATTAGCTGCATCTTTGGTTGACAAAGACTAACAGCTCCATTCCCTGTACTGGAATGGGTGATCTGTGTTAGGCTCTTCCTGGTCTATGTTTTCTGCCTACCTGCCTCCATAGTTAGGACTGCTTGATGAATGGTGGACAAATCATTCTGTCGTGTTTTAAACCCCATTTGTCAAAAATCAGAAGTAGGGTGACTGTAACCCCCTTCTTGACCTTCTTACCTCTCTTCTGGTTCTTCTGGGCTGTCTGGATCCTTCTTCCTCTGATCGGTAAATCCCCCTCTTTATCTGTTGGGCTCTTGATTTTCTCTCTGGATTTTCATCCTGAGATAGCTCATTCATTCTTGGGTCCACCAACTGACTCTTGGCTGATGACTCCCAAATCTTTCTCTAGCTCACCTTTTCTCTCAAGGTCCCATTCCAAGATTAAGCTCAGAGGTTTTACTGCATGCGAGGCAGCTCTGAATCAAATCCTGGGTCAGTAGGGGGCCCTTGGGCAAGCATTGAATGTCCCTGAGCTGCCACACCCATGAAATGAGCACAACATAACTTCTACAAGTGGTTGAGAGTATTAACAATACTTTGTAGGAGTGTCAGGTTAATTGTTTCCTAAGCCCAAGGCCATTGGGTGACAATGCCCTGTTCTTTCCACACTCACACATTGCCTCAATCCCAGAAGGCTTTGTCTTCCAAAGTGACTTTTTTTTTAAAAGATTTTATTTATTTATTTGACAGAGAGAGACACAGCAAGAGAGGGAACACAAGCAGGGGGAGAGGGAGAGGGAGAAGCGTGCTCCCCACTGAGCAGGGAGCCCGATGCAGGGCTGGATCCCAGGATCCTGGGATCATGCCCTGAGCTGAAGGCAGACGCTTAACAACTGAGCCACTCAGGGCCCCCCAAAGTGACTTTTTAACCTTGAGTTGTCAGTGTTGTCTTTCTTTCAGCTGTCGGGGATGAGGTCCACCAGGGAGTCAGGGATGGATGAGCAGACAGGTCACCCTGAAAAATGGGACAAGGCAGAATTTGCTGACAAGACAGATTGCTCAGGGAGCTTTGCTGGACTCTGCAAGTGCTAAGAATGGCAAACTTGCCCGGTGGCGTCCTGCAATCCTACCACATTAAATTGGAGCCATTTATTTCCATCATTAGGAGCAAAGTAAGCAAATGAATGCTCTGGAGCTTCCTTATTAACAATTATGACCAGCAGATAAACAAAGGCAGGGGAGCGAAAAGTGTCAACGGTGACCCTGAGGCTTCCTCCACCAGTTTTCACATTGCTTCCAAAAGCACACTTTCCCCTTAATAATGACTTACAAACACTTCTGGAAAAGTTTATTTCAATGTTTTGATATACTCTCGTTTAATTTTTTTAAATTTTTTAGGCGTTTCACAGAAGTGGGAGAGGGTCAGTGCGGGAAGGAAGAGAGAGAAAAGGAAGATTTGATACAAATCTGGCACTGGGCTCAGGGTGCTGCATTCAGTATTTCGTTTTCTTGACTTAGGCTTATCATTATAAGATCCTAGGTTGAGTTTGATCATAGAAATATAAAGTTGTAAAACTTTGTACCTTAGCTGATCTAATCTTTTGCTTCTACAGATGAGAGAGAAGTCACGTGACTGGTCAGTGATTAGAAGCAGGACAAGCGACCGGTCTTGCTCCCCTCACACCAGTCTCCCTGTTCATGTGACCCAGGAACATTTAGCTCCAACTGGTGAAGATAAGTGTGCAAAAGATGAAATTTTTCCTTCTTTTGCAAAGAAAGAAAATTTTATCTTCTCCTTGTGTGAGCCAGTATATATGTTCTGAGCCTGGTGAAATACACAGGTATTAAAACCGGTACTGAAATTTGTGCTGATTTTTTTTCTGATTAAAAAAAGAGACATAAAAAAGATACATAAGGGGAAACTATTCCGTTTCTTTTTCTTATTGGACATTGTCATGTCTATGCTAGGTGTATGGAACCGAGACAGCCATTCATGGCCATTAGGGGTGTTGAGCCAGCATTCTGAGATGGCAGCAGAGAAAGATGGAAAGATTCCAGGTTTCAGAGATGAATATGAAGAGGGACATTAACCATTCTTGGAAGTGAGATGCTTCCAGATTTCTTTTTATGTGAGGTATCAATTTTTCCTTATTTTTAAAGGCAATGCAGAGTTTTATATTATGCCAGTGAAATCACCCTAAGGAGACTCTTTGAACCTCTGACCCATCATCTGCTAAAGGGATGTAATGAAGGTATATTGGAGCTGACTCATACTAGCCAATTGTTGGCATCTCTTCCCTATTCTACATTCAATCACATCACAGGGTTAGTTTCTGTGACATCATGTTGGTGGCTTGAAATAAGTCATGGTGGGAATATTTATACCATAGAAATTGGCAAAAGGTACAAATCATGGCTTTTTTTTTTTTTTTTGAGAGTTGGTTTACCAGCACTGGTAAAAATAACTTCGTGCAAAATCATTAAAACTATTAGAGATAATATGTCTAAAGCATCTATTAATGTGCTTGCTACAAGTAATAGGATTTCACATATGGTGGCTATTTTTGTTATGTATACAGTAGTATAATTACCCCAGGTGAACAAAAAAGTTACAGTACAAATGCACATGATTTCCCAGCATAGACATGTGTGTGATAGGTGGTAGAACTGTATTCTATAGGTTTAAAACAAAATTAGTCCAATTCTTTGATGGGTTAGCCTTTTGTTACCCAGGATATTCTATTTCCACTGGGACTAGCACTGAAGAGCTATGGTGTCAGATTTAGTCTCAGGCAGTGAACAAGTTAGCCAAATAACCTGTCTGAAAGAGAGGCTGCATGTCATAATATCACTGGTGTCAATGCTGGAAAAGAGTCGTGGTTCTGTCTATCAAAGAAGAGGGAAAGTGTTTTCTGAAATGGGGTAGGGAGATGTCTTATTTTGGGTTTCCTGGAAAGGTCAATTCAATGGAAGTGGAATGGAGTGGAATTGTATGAGGAATAAGACCTGTGGGAGGGAGAAGAAAGCCCAACTGGACAGAGGAAGCAGCTAAATTATGGTGCCATGGTATCCAACACTCAGCTGATCCCACAGAGGGGTCTGAAGCTGGAGGAATCTTTTAGAGCTTTACCCAAATGAGACCAGGACCAATTGTTGGATGTGAACTGTCCCTGAGGAGGACGCATTGCCATGCCTTTGCCTTTGGCTGAGGTGAATCTCAGGGAGGATGCAGTTGTGATCCATCCATCTGCAGTAGACATTCTTGGTAACTGGGGAAATGAGAGCCTTTGTTCTGAAGGAGACCTGGGTCATGCATCACAGCATCCACTACAGTGGGATTGGGGTAGACTTTCCCATAATATTTCTCTCTTTGATCCCTTCTGCATGTCAGGCTAGGCCTCAGTAATCAGCCAGTCCATCATTTTCATTCGTTAGGTCTAAAATTTAAGAGCACAAAACCCAGCTACAATCTCACCTCTCCTCATGCCTTCTGTAATACCCATCCCAACTGTTTATTTTCCTTGCAATAAGTATCAGTCAAAAGATTGTGGTTGCAAACAGTAGAAACCAACCATGGATAACTTAGGCATTAAAGGAATAATTTATGGGAAGGATGGCTGGTAGCTCGTGGGAGAAAAGTCAAGGGAGGGAAGACAGAAGAAATAATACTAATGGGAAATTGTGTAATTATACACCCTGCTAATCCTCAACCCACCTGCTCAGTGTACACATACTGCTTCTGAACACAGCTCCCACTGTAACCTCTCTTGTGGCATTCAATCCAATTACCAATCCTGTTATCTATGGCTGCCACAGCACATCTAATGCAGTGGTAACCTTTTATGTATTTGCCATTCATTTGAGATTCAGAATCCTTCTATGAGACCTCAGCTGTCTGATCTGAGGCCATGTGCCCACACTCTCAGTGCCAGGGCTTGGGAAGAAAGGTGATCTTTCTGTTATGATTGGCTGTTCTCTGCCCACAACCAAATCCACACTGTGGGGGAATTCAAGGACTGGGAAGGAAGTTCATGTGCTGAGTCAGAACAAAACCTGATAAACATCCACTACCCAATGCTTCTGTAACAAGTGAATCGTATTCTTGCTCTACTGATAGATATTTTCCTATGGGTGGTAGCCTAGGCGGCCTCAGGTCTTTTTACTCACATACCTCTCAGATAGTGAGTGCTTACTCTAAATTGCACACCCCATTTCTCCCAAAGAGAAGAGCAAACTTTATTCCCCTCCATTAAGGTATGTTATAGAATATATATGATCTCAGAGTCCTGGGATGGAGCTCTGAGTTGGGCTCCCTGCTCAGTGGGGAGTCTGCTTCTCCCTCTCCTTCTGTGCTCTCTCTACCTCTGTGCTCTCTCTCAAGTAAAATAAAGAAAATCTTTGGGGCGCATGGGTGGCTCAGTCGGTTGGGCATCTGTCTTTAGCTCAGGTCATGATCCCAGTGTCCTCTGCCGCTCTCCCTGGTCATTCTCTTTCTCTCAAATAAATAAATAAATAAAAATCTAAAAAAAATAGAATAAATGTGAAAGATTTTTTAGTTCCAAGAAACAGACTTTTCAAGCCAACTGAGGGTAAAGGGGCTTAGTGCTAGGAAACAGTGCTACCATAAGCAAGAAAAAGGGTGGTTCCATCCATGGTTTCTTGTTTCCTAGAGTGGATTCATCTTTCCCTTATGGCTCACATGGTCTCCGTTACTTGGCATTCCTACTTCTCCATGTCTTGGCTTATTCCCTCCTTCAGAGATTTGGTTCAGATTCTGAAGGAACTAATCTCATTGATTTGGCTCATTATTCCTCCAATGGGCAGGGCCTCATGGATCTTTGGCCAGGCTAAGGAATGAGTTTAGTGCCCACCCAGTTTATTCAATGACCACTCATCCATGCATTGAGAATCACTACAACTACATTCCTAAACACCTCAATTATAGTGTGATGTTGGGTGTGGCAGGTACCATGTCTGCCATGCTGCAGGGTTCTCTAAGCATGACCTGAGTCCCCACCCAGTTCTTAGGAAGTCATTCTCACTTTTTAGGAAACGAAAGAACTATTAATTAGTAAGTGTTATGGTTTTGTGCCTGCTATTATGTATTATATACCTTATTGAATTCTTACATCATTTCTCTGAAGTAGGTATTACTCTTATTTTATATATGATGAAGTTGAGGATGACAGTGGTTATGAACCCAGGATAAGATCATAGAGCTGGATTTCAAATCCAGAGCAGTCTTGCTCCAGACCTGTGTTGTTTTTTTTTTTCTTTCTTTCCTACCCCAGAATACCTCTGTTGACACATTCATGACAATGCCAAGACTTTCCTGTCTTAGTTATCAATGGCTTTTTGAAGAAAATTTCCAGTTAGGGAGTATTCTATAGCAAATAGTTGAAAAGTAAAGTAGAATAAGGTAAGAGGGAAGATGAAGCACTGGGGAGAGAGGTGTTCACATGTTGAGCTGAGGCTACTATAGAAAAGCAGTCTTCTTTGACAGCTGGCCCTTCCAGTGGCCACAAAATAGCCTCATCATCAAGCAGTGGGGTGTCGCTCCTGAGTGATGAAGAGAAACTAACTTTACACAGCCCAAGGTGGGTACCCCCATGAGTTCCTTGCTTTGTTTGCCCAAACCCATTTCACAGATAATTATAGTGATCATGATCCTCCAAACAAAACCTCCCAGCATCTGTAAGATAAAAACTTAAGTCCTTTTGGAGGTAGAACTTAGAACACTTTGTTGTAATGGCCTCACAGAAAGGAAACCTGAACCAGTCAGGAAAATTCAGTTAACTGAAGTCTAGCCCTTCATGTGTTCTGCAGGCGGATGATATTGTAGAACCCAGAAATTTGTTGGAAAGGGAAATGGGAATACATACTAGTACATGAGTACCTAGCATCATCTGTAATGTTAATTCCTTTCCAGCTCTTTCTCCTTTAGCCTTTAATGCCAACCATAACTTCAGTGTCTCTTGGAAGTCTTCCTAGGCTAAAGAAGCCTGAAACAGATATAGATGATTCTTCTCTGCTTCCTTCCCCAGCTCTATCTGTTACAGCTGCTGTGTACTATGGGCAGAGCTCACTGTTAAGTACTTACTAGGTTTTGGGTTCAGTCAGCAATCCATTCTTGCTAGAGTACAGTGTTGTGATGTGGGGTATCCCATTTTCTGTGGTTACATAACAAACCACTCCAAAACGTAATGCCTTAAAACGTCAACATATTTATTTCGATCATGAATATGAATTCAAATAGGGCTCAGCAGGGTCAGCTTATCTCTGCTGCACTTGGCATCAACTGGAGTAGTTTGAAGGCTGGGGGCTGTAATCGTTTGGAGGATCACTCACTCAACTGGTGGTTGGGCTGGGATGACTCAAACATTTGGGGATTGAAGTAGCTGGGGCTCCTTGGACATCTCTCTAATTCTATGCCGTCTCTCTGTGAGGTCTTTCCAGCATGACAGCTCTGGGGCAACTGCATTTCTTCATGGTAGCTCAGGGCTCCCAAGATGTGTATTCTAAAGAGAATGAGCTAGGAGGAAGCTATATCCTCTTGCTGACCAAGGCTTGGAAGTCACATAGCATCACTATGCCATATTTTGTTGGTCAAAGCAATCACAAGTCCCTACTCAGATGCAAGGAAAGGAAACCTAGACCCCACCTCTCAGGGGACAAAGTGGTAGTCACATTATAATAAGTCACATCATAATATCACATCGTCTATCCAACAGACGAATGGATAAAGAAGATGTGGTCCATATATACGATGGAATATTACTCAGCCATCAGAAAGGATGAATACCCAACTTTCTCATCAACATGGATGTGACTGGAGGAGATTATGCTAAGTGAAATAAGTCAAGCAGAGAAAGTCAATTACCATACGGTTTCACTCATTTGTGGAACATAAGGTATAGCATGGAGGACATTAGGAGAAGGAAGGGAAAAAGGAAGGGGGGGAAATCGGAGGGAGAGATGAACCATGAGAGACTATGGACTCTGAGAAACAAACTGAGGGTTCTAGAGGGGAGGGGGTGGGGGGATGGGTTAGCCCGGTGATGGGTATTAAAGAGGGCATGTACTGCATGGAGCACTGGGTGTTATATGCAAACAATGAATCATGGATCACTACATCAAAAACTAATAATGATGTACTGTATGGTGACTAACATAACATAATAAAAAAAAAGTTGGGTGAGGGCAGGTTAGAACAGATCTTGAACGTTATACTAAAGAGTTTGTTCTTTTCCTCTTTTGGGAGCGATTCATTTGCTGGTTGCTGATTATCCTCTAGGGTTGCACCTGTGTAGGTTCATCATCCCCAGCAAGCCTGCAAGATTTATAGGCAGCAGCAAGGGCATCTCATGTATCTTTAAAAAAAATTTTTTTTCCTAACTTGTCAGGACTTTGCATTTGAATGCTCCTCAGTACATGAGACACAAGCCCCTGTCTGCCTAAGCAAGCAATAATGGCAAATCAGACCAGACAGGACAGGCTTCTTGCCTATCTCCAGCTGGTACAAAACCCTACGTTCTAGCACACTTGAGCTGGTGATAATGAGGTGGCCCATAATGGAATATACTGGTGACAACACTGAGTACCAAACTGTCAGAGCACAACCAGATTGACTCTGGGCTTTTTGCCCACCAGATCAAAGAGGCCAACCTTATAGTGTCGATTCCTACAGAACATGTAATGCCTAGTGTTGATTCCATCTGCCAGGAAATGCTGGATCCAGACCAAACACAATTTTCATAGTCATAGATCCTAAGCTACTAGGTGTTTCTATCCAGAGCCTTGGTCTCTCCTTCTGAAAGGTCTCCATCCTGAAGGGTGAGAGATAAGGATATAATTTGCTTTGATTGTTTTTTCTGAGACAGAGATGGGGAAGAGCTGCTACTTGAGTTTTGGATTAATGTCCTCTGTCCTCTGTTCATTTTTACTTTCCCCTTTGCAACAGTGGGAAATTTGTTTATTGCTGTAAGACAGTTGTTGGAAGGGATCATGAGAGAGTTTGTTCTTCCTCATATTTGTCAAACTGCAGACGTTCCCTAATGGAGAGAAGATGCTTGTAAGAACAGGGGAAGTTATTATAAATAATAAAGTCTTTCCTTTTGGTCCCAACTTGAAATGGCTTGTGTTCACAAGTTGGGAACTCAGAACAAACAACATCCCAAGAATAACAGTGCTGGCCAGCCCCACAAATGCACATTTCATCCATAATGTAAGCTGAGGGAGGAAGGTAGACATCAACCAGCAGACAGGTTAATTTAGCTAAAATGCTTGGGGCAACTGCCTAAGCTGGCCCTGCCTCCCACAGCTGTTTCCTTTCTGTACATTTGAATCCAACCATCACTTTCCTCATGAGCTGCAAGCACTAAAGGCAGAGACGATGAGTGTCTGACAGCTGGGAGCACGGGGGTCGCCAGCGCCAAGTAGAGTCACTTGGAGGACAAGGACTGTCTGCATTTTTGGAAAATGAGGAAGTGTGGCTTTGAGTAGCTGACGTCAGTTCAGGAAATCAGTGTGTTTTTCATTTGTTTATTGGTTTGGTTGTTTTTTTAATGCACCGGAAGGCTTTACAGTGAAACCTGCACTTAGGGGGACTTGACCACCAGGTGTTGCCTATTCTGAAGCCCGTCAAGTAGGCCGATTAACTCCACCAGCACACACAGAGGGCAACGTGACTAGGGTCACACTTGGAATCCCTCTCACAGGGGCCGTTTCACTTTGCACTTAGAAAAGGCCTCGTGGGCGCCTGGGTGGCTCAGTTGGTTAAGCGACTGCCTTCGGCTCAGGTCATGATCCTGGAGTCCCGGGATCGAGTCCCACATCGGGCTCCCTGCTCAGCAGGGAGTCTGCTTCTCCCTCTGACCCTCTTCCCTCTCGTGCTCTCTATCTCTCAGTCTCTCTCAAATAAATAAATAAAATCTTTAAAAAAAAAAAAAGAAAAGAAAAGGCCTCGTAAGGCCATGCGTATGCTGATCTGTTGCCACTGAATTGCTACCACGTCTCAGACCACACGAAGCTCATATTTAGTGAAGATGAAAGCCGGACAATTCAGGGTCCCTATTGTTCAGTAAATTCTGTGTGTTGTGTGGTCTGTTTCAAAACAGGGACTTTCTGCTGCGTGAAATACCTGGCTATTACAAGGATTCCCCATGTGTCATATGGGCATCCCGAGTTTCAGAGACAACACTTGTCTCTGTTGTGGGGACAGATGCCACATTTAAGTATCTGTAGCACTTGCTGCCACCACCCAGAAGCTGGCAACTGCTGTCTTAGGATAGCTAACAATTTATGTGCTCCTGGCTTGACTTGCAGATAAACCCCTTTAGAGAAGTGACTGTCTTCCTGCCTTATATTCTCCACAGTGCTTTCTAAAAAGGATCTGCTGAACTGGTTATCTGTTGATTTCATTCAAATGGAGTTCAGTAAGATGTACTTGGCACTCAGATAATCCTAGCTCACACCACAGTGAAACTTGGAGTGTTTAGAATGTGCCTCAGGACCTTGCTGGGCCCCAGGTGCCACAGTGTGAACAGCAACCACTAATGGACTGTGGACATGACATTAATGATAATTAACTCCTGCCTGGCACTTTCCCTGTGCTTGGCATTGTTCTAAGAGCTTTACCTATATTATGCCAGTTGGTCCTGCAAACAGCCCTTTCAGGTGTGTATGGTTATTTTTCCTCAAGTTGGCAGATGAGGAACCTGAGGCACAGAGGTAAGAAAAGTGCCCAAAGTTACACAACTAGGGAGTAGCAGATGCCAACCCAGGCAGGGAGGCTTTTAGCCACGGCACCATGTTGTTCCTTTGACAAGAGCTGGTACCAATACAGGTTCATATGCCAGATACTCTTTATGTAAATGCCTTCAAAGCTCACAGCAAACCCAGGAGATAAATGCTATTGTTATTTGCATTTTATAGGTGAGGAAACTAAGGCATAAAGAAGATGCATGGAAGGGCCCAGAGGCAAACCCAAGGGTTTGGGCTTCCAAGTCTGTTGTTTTAATCACCATGGCTATAGTGTTCTCAGAAGAGACCATGGATGAATAGGATGTCAGTCCTGAATTGATCTATGTCAGTTTACATAGCAAGAGCTGTTGGCTCATAGACTACTTTATCAAAAGACATCACTGTAATTTTCATCAAGGTTGAAAATCGCGATATCCCTGAACAATCACTGGGGCTGGGGACCTGCAAGGTTTCTGCCTAAACGAGCTGGAAAAATAGTTCTACCCAAGAAAAGATAGTTTGTTCTTGGAGTATTTTAAAATAAAAACATCAAGGTCTGGAGGTATTTGTTTCTTCATAGGGTTTGGATATGGGAGAAGCACGGAAAGCTGGGGCAGGGCTGTTTCCCTGTGCTCTGAGCGTGCAATTTGCAGGGAATGCAACTAGGAGCCTCCCAGGTGGGTAGGCATTTTCTAGTCTGCATTGGCCTGTAGAAACTATGCAAAAATCTACGGCAGGGAGAAATGGGGATGACTACACAGGTACTTGTTTCCCCCTGGATGGTCCTGGATTGAATGGCCACTCTATCCCACCTCCCAGGGATGAAGAGCCTGACAGGTAACAGGGAGACTCCCTTACAGATAAGGAGCCCATTCTAATGAGCTCAAAATATCCAAGTTAAAGGAAGAAAAAAGGTATGTGCTAAACCAAAACCATAACTCATCAGCTTACCCAAACCAGTGGGATAAATTTTCTTTTCTTAATCACTTTTTCCAGATGGGAAAAGAGAGGGAACCTGTTAGAAGGTGACGGAGGGGCAGTAAAAAGTATCCCCCACACTGAGAAGGCCCTTCAAGACCAGAAAATGAAGCAGCTCTCTACTGTTTACACAAAGTTTTATTTTATTCAGGGTAACTTACTGACAGGGGGGATTGTAGGTGGGCAACAATCCAGGCAGCTAGGACACTATTCTCCACGAAGTCTGGACCTTAGTCCACAGTTTTATGGAGTGAAGGGACACACAGAAGGGCACTGTAGTGAGATCAAAGGTCTTGCACACTCCAAACTGACAGCTTCCCTTTAGTTAGATCTTGTGGTGCCATCTGTGCATTGGGAAGGGGAGAGATTATGTCATCTTTAACAGATTTACAGAGGGTCAAAGCAAAGCTCTCTGCATTCTGGCCTTGGTAGGCATTTCTAATGTATGTATAGTAATCTCCAAGGGGCTGGGAACACATAGCCCCCAGGGAGGACATGAACGAGGTGGAGGGCCAAAGATACATCAGAATTGCCAGTACTCTCACAGAACCTAACACACAAAATGTTTTTAAAGGAGAGAACGTAATTTCCCAGAAATCTGGAGCCTCTTGGTGAGGCCTCACCTATGTATTGAGGTGACAAAGCATTCCATCATGTCCATGGGCAGGACCTCAACCCTCTGATTTTGTGAAAGTAGAAGCCTCCATAAAGATATACATGTTTCACAGAGCCTCCCTCTGCCTCGTTCTTGTGGTCCAGAAAGCTGGATCCTGTTTGCCAGATGGCATTCCAGAGGTGAAGGAAGGAGGAAATCTTCAGGTTATGTGATAATGACTTCTCAGGGTCCAACTTGTCATTGCTCCTACATGCATCTAGATATTGAGCACTGCAAGGAATGCAAGAAATTCAGGCTGCAGACATAGACCAAGTCTGGGTAGGCTGGAAAGGAGGCACTTGATGGGTGATTTACTGACATGTACATAGGAATAATGACACGCAACTTGCAGGACTATTTTGAGCATTGAATAGGCATAGTGTCTGGTCACAGTATGTGTTTAATCATATAACTTATTACTACTGTTTTCGCTTGAGAGTGTTCTGGCTGTGACACTGTCACCCTACTGGATGAAAAGCAAACTTGACTGAAGTTATCCAATTGGCTGTGTGGATATTCTTCCTTTTTAAAAATTTTTATTTTACAATATTATGAAATATAGCACTCATAAAACATAAGACATAAATAATTGCATAATAAAAAATCATAAAGCAAGGAATTGTGCAATTACTATCATGTAATTCCTACCCAGGTTAAGAAATAGATATCTGGGCACCTGGCTGGCACACTTGGTTTAGTGTCTGGCCCTTGGTTTCATTCAGGTCATGATCTCCGGGTCATGGGATCAGGCCTCGAGTTGGGCTCCTCTTCTTCTCCCTCTGCCCCTCCCACTTGTGTGCTCTCTCCCTCTAAAATAAATAAATAAATCTTTAAAAAAATAAAATATGTATTGTCAGCACTTGGAAGTTCTTACCTCCATTCCACAAGTCCTTTCTAGGTCATGCACCTCCCCATCCTACAAGAGGTGACCTCTATCTCTTCATGGAAATGACATTTTTGCTTAATTGTTTTATTATATGTATCCCCATATAACATATAATAGCCCTCAATATTATTCTTCCATCTATGTCTAAATGTTATGTGAGTGGACATATTTATTCTTTTTGACTTGCTTCTTTTTTTTTTATTTTTATTTATTTATTGAGAGAGAGAGTGATAGAGAGAGAGCATGAGAGGGGGAGAGTCAGAGGGAGAAGCAGACTCCCTGCCAAGCAGGGAGCCCGATGCAGAACTCGATCCTGGGACTCCAGGATCATGACCTGAGCCGAAGGCAGTCGCTTAAACAACTGAGCCACCCAGGCACCCATTGACTTGCTTCTTTTATGCATCATTATTGTTGTTAGATTCAACCACATTATTTTTGAAGCAATTGTTTATTTATTTTCATGGCTATATAGTAGCTCTTTATATAAATATGCTGCATATTGCTATCTATTTTTCCGTAGATAGACATTTAGGTATTTTTTAGGTTGGGTTAGTGACTGACAATGTTGCTATACATACACTTGTATATGCATTTTGGTTACACAAACTGTAGGGTATATACCTAGGAGTGGAATTCCTGGGTCACAGGATACGTATATATGTAACTTTAGTAGGCCCTGCCAAACTTCTTTCCTAAGTGGTTGCACCAACTGACTCTCCCGTGTGCAATGTACAAGTCACCATTATTTCAGAGCTCCATGGACAGATGGTACTGGTCATCTTTGAACGTTAGTCAATCTTGTAGGTGTGCAGTTGTATTTAATTGTGGTTTTAGTTTGCATTTCCCTGGCTACTAAAGAGGTTGGATAGCTATTCATTGTTTATTGTCCATCTGGATTCCTCTTTGTGAAGTGCCTGTTTATCTCTTTGGCTCATTTTTAAAATTGGGTTGTCTGTCTTCTTTCTTAATGAATTTTATCCAAATGGATCCTCAATTGTCTCAAATAGCATTTATTGAGTGGTGTCCTGGAACTCATAAGAGTTGATTGTTAAAATTTCAGGAGTTTTGTGAGAAGATTTTTAATGTTTGTGTAGCCTGAAATAAGCCATGCTGGGACTATTTGCACCATGGATATTGACAAATGCTACAAATTAGGGCATTCTCTCACCTTCAGTCCTCAGAGAGTCATCAACTACCACACCAATGAAAAAGACCATCTCTTCCGCACTGCCCTAGTTTCATCTCTGTCATAAATCCTGTCCATTCACCTTTAGACTTATTTCTATGTTATGTCTTCTGTATCATTCTTTTCTTTGTCTATCCCCATGTCAAAACCATACTGCCTTATATTTTTTTAAAGATTATTTATTTGAGAGAGAGAGAGTGAGTGAGAACAAGTGAGGTGAAGGGCAGAGGGAGAAGCAGACTCCCCGCTGAGCAGAAAGCCAGACAGGGGATTCTATCCTGGGACTCTGGGAGCATGATCTGAGCCCAAGGCAGATGTTTAACCGATTGAGCCACACAGGTACCCACCATACTGCCTTATAAACTATAGCTTTATAGTAAGTCTTGATATCTGGTAGAGCAAGTCCTCTCACCTAAGAGTATCTTGCTCATTCTTGGCTTTTTTTTTTTTAAAGATTCATGAGAGAGAGAGAGATAGAGAAAGAGAGAGCACAAGCAGGGGAAGAGGCAGAGGGAAAGAGAGAAGCAGACTCCCTGCCAAGCCGGTTGCCCGAAATGGGGCTCGACCCCTGGACCTGGAGACCATGACATGAGCCGAAGGCAGATGCTCAACCGTCTGAGCCACCCAGGCACCCCTCATTCTTGGCTCTTAACATTTAAAATTTTAGAATCAGCTTACCAAGTTTTTAAAGAAAAATCTGTTGAAATCTGACATTTACCTTTGGACTCAGTGTTTCTTGCTTTGCAGAACTTTATTTTTAATGAAATAAAGTTTATCAACCTTTTTCTTTATAGATTCTGGGATTTATGTCATAAGATTAAAATCTAATTTAGTTTTTAAAATTCTCTAGTGCTTTATTCTATTATTTAATGATTTCCTTAATGATTAAAATCCAAAGACTTTAATCTTTGAGCCACCTGGAATTTCTATTATAATAAAGTATGCAGGTAGGTATCCAACTTCCTTTCTTTCTTTTTCAAGATGGCTAACCTATTATCCCAGTAACAGTTATTGAACAATCCATCTTTCCCTATTGATTTAAAATGTCACCGTTATCATAAACAAAATTCCTGTATTTTTTTTTTTGGACTGTCTCTTTTGTTTCATTATCTGTTTATAGTATCACTGTTCCATAGAAATATGTCAGCCACAGATGCAAGCCAAATATAATTTAATATATCCTAGTATCCACATTAAAAAAGTAAAAAAAAGACATGAAATTATTTTTAATAATATATTTTATTTAATCCACTATAGTCATTGTATCTCTTCAACATGAAATCAGTATATAAAAACAAATTTACATTTTTTTCTCATAGAAAGTCTTCAATATGTGGTGTGTATTTTATGCTTACAACACATCTCAGTTGGGACTAGCCATATTTCAAGTATAACTAGCAATGTGGGGTTAGTGGCTACCATATTAGACAGCTGAAGTCAATATTTTTGTTAAGATCTGTGGCTAATTTAGTTCTACTTGTAAGGGATGGCCCTACGAGGCTTGTTTCAGTGAGGTGTCTTCACTCATTGGTTTCAACCTCAGCATCTTCTAGCTCTGTGTGACTTTGGGATTTGTTTGGCTTACTGATAAGCAGTATTTTTGTGTTTAATATTCTTTACATATTTTGCAATTTTGGTTTGGGTTTTCTCTCTGACCAACAATTGTTTCAAAGATTCTTTAAAATTCTGAGATGGAGTTTTGGAGTTTTATCTTTTAGTTTTCTGGTTCTATTATTACTTCTTAGTTACATTGCATTATAAATAAAGTTGTCTGTGCTATACTTTTGAAAATTATTGAAGTTTTCTTGTAGCTTAGAATAGTCCCTGTGATTATACCATTAACCTTTGTAAACAAGGTGTTAATTTTTAGAGTATAAATTGTTGATTGAGTAAATGTTAACAGTTTGAGCATCTGAAATAATTTAAATTTATAAAAATGCAATATATATGTATGCATAAGTGTGTGTGTGTGTGTGTGTGTGTGTGTGTGTTTACTTTGGGTGCCAGTGTAATATTTCATTTTAAAAATGAGATTTAAGGGCGCCTGGGTGGCTCAGTTGGTTTAGCAACTGCCTTCGGCTCAGGTCATGATCCTGGAGTCCCGGGATCGAGTCCCACATCGGGCTCCCTGCTCGGCGAGGAGCCTGCTTCTCCCTCTGGCCCTCACCCCTCTCATGTACTCTCTCTCTCATTCTCGCTCTCTCAAATAAATAAATAAATCTTTAAAAAAAATAAAATAAAAATAAAAATGAGATTTAATACCAAAAAAACATATGAAAGTCACTAGCCTACATGACCTCAAAGGCCACCTAGAATGTGTGAAATGTGAGTATAAATTTCTGAAGACCCTAGAGTGACCCAAGGAGAGATGATATCAAAGGGTACCTAAAGGATTCTTTTTTTTTTTTAAAGATTTTATTTACTTATTTGAGAGAGAGAGAGAGAGAATGAGAGATAGAAAGCACGAGAGGGAAGTGGGTCAGAGGGAGAAGCAGACTCCCTGCTGAGCAGGAAGCCCGATGTGGGACTCGATCCCGGGACTCCAGGATCATGACCTGAGCCGAAGGCAGTCGCTTAACCAACTGAGCCACCCAGGCGCCCCCCTAAAGGATTCTTTTGTCTCACTTTCCATTCCTTTTCTTTTTTTCTCTCTACAATATGCTAATAAAAAAAGTCTAGATTACACAGACCCAGGCCAGGTGTTAGACCAGTCTGTTATCAACAAGTGAGAGCACATCAAACAGTTTTTAACTGATCTTAGGAAGAGCAAAGGTGAAATGAAAATTTAATTCTCCTGGACCTTGGTTCAAAATGCATGTTTCCGTCTGCATTGTAAGGAACAAATTTTAATTAACTTGATTGTCATTGTTTGGCCATGCATTTGTAATCTTTGTTCACACTTTGGTAACAAAAATTTTGATGAAAGAAATTAGACAAATAACGGAAATCTTGTCTGAGCCGAACAAATTGCATTTATCGAATATGTTGCAGGATGACTGGCGTGCTGCAGCTGGGGAGAGAAGAAAAAAAAATCCTTTCCCTAACATGCCCTTGTCCAGCCTGGCACAGCCTCGTGCTGCACACACAGAGAGTATTTCAGAGTGGAAAGAGTTTTAGTGCCAGGCAGACCTGAGTTCAAATCCCGCCTCTGACCCTTTCTGGCTGGTCACTTAATCCCCTGATCCTCAATCATTTCGTCTGCAAACAAGATAGTGATATCCTCCTTCTAACCTCATGAGGATTGAAAGAAATGAATTACGTGAAAATGCCTGGCACACTGAATACTTGTGAGCTTCCCAGCTTGTTTTCTATTGAGAAGAATGAAGTGGGCAGGGCTGGGGATGAGTATATATGCTGCTGCTGCTGCTGGTGGGAAGGTTCTTCCTAGAACTTCTTCTCAGGCTCTCTGAGATAGCAAACAACAAGCACCTTGTGCAAAGCAATCCATTCAGGACTCTGGTGTGCAGTTATGAAAACCCCAAGAGTCCACACTTACCCCGTGCATTCTGTGGGACAGCTTTAAGGCCATGGAGGTCATTTAGCTAAGCACCGTGCAATAATAAGGAAATGAGTTATGAGTTTCCCAGCCAGCAACTAGGTCAAATAGCACACATGGAGGGGTGGTTTGGCAAAACATACTATTGAGGGAGCTGTGGAGAGGTGTCAGAAAAGGAGAAGAGAGAGTTCTTGGTTTGGAGTTTGTAATTTAATGCAGAGAGCACAAATAGAGAAAATAACCATAGCTGAGTATGCTGTTCATTGTAAAGATCCAGTGGCCATACAGTCCCCCCACCTTTTTTTCCTAAAGAGTGTCAAAATCAGATATTCCCTGAGGTCCTCAGACCATGTGTCCAGGTTTGGGTTCAGAAAATACAATCCTGTATCTCTATGTGTATCATTCGGGACTCATTTCTATAGCGCCTGTGGTGATCCCAGAATTCCCTCCCTGTTAGGAGAGTGGATTTAGGGTTTGATAGATCTGGGCTAATTTTCTGGTTCCTCGCTGACTCTTTTATGGTCTTGGGGAAGCACCTATCCTCTGGATACCCCATTTTCTTCATCTTTTAAACTATCACATCACAGCGTGGTTGCTGTGATATTTTAAGGATGGCTTTTAGCACAGGACCTCAGCTAGACCCTTAGGGTGGACACATAAAGGGGATCTATTTCTTCCTTCAAGGTGGTGGTTTTCCACCTGGGAAGATTTTGTTCCCCAAAAGACATTTGGGATGCCTGGAGGAATTTTTGGCCATCACTTTTGGGGGAGGGGGGCTTATAGTTGCTGACCACCCCACAGTGCATAGAACAGCCTTCTGCTCCATCTCCATTACCTATGATTTTGGAATTAGATGCTGAAATGGGCCCATTAGAGGTTTTCCTCTCTCTCTGAAGAGAGGGAAAATGTCCTGATCCTTAATGCCATTTTTACGCTGTGTCCCTGTTGGGATGGCCTTGATGTCCTGGTCGCAGCTTGCTGGGAAAGGACACATCTCCCGTGAGGGGCAACCTGGAGGAGTGTGACATCCTTATCCATTCACTTGTCCCCAGTAAAACACTCCCCTTGTCCGCTGTGGGGAGAAGGGCCTATGCCGAAGAGCGCAAGGGAGAGGAGAGAGCCGCTCCACTCCTGTCCCTCCCCAGCAAGGCGGGGCAGAGCCGTCCTTAGAACTAGGAAGGCTTTGGAGAAAGGCAGGGCTTTTATGGGGCTGCTATTAGCTTGCTTGGGGCTGACTTCGTGAGGCCGCGCACAGCCCAGCGGCGCACTGGGAACACCCCGATTGTCGCAAGGCAGGACACCAAGTAGGCGAGCGCTTGCTGGCTCCCCCAGGGCGGCGGGGCCAACTGGCTGGCCGCGGAGACTGGCACCCGGGTTCAGCCGCCCCAAGCTGACAGTGGCATGGCCTTTGAGGGGACAGCTGGGCAGGGGAGGGCAAGTTCGCCTTTCCCGGTCTCGGCCCTGGAGTGCATGCAAGTCGGGGAGCGCACTCCAGCTTCCTGCGGGCCAAGCCGCCCCAGAATGCGCGTGGGGCCAGGCGGTCACCGCTGGATCGGCTGTGGCCGCGTAGGCGGCGGGGGAGGTGGGGCCACCAGTTGCCCGGTGCGCCGGAGCCAAGATCTGATTTGGGGACCGTGCCTGCGTGCTGAGTCAAACCCGGCGGCTGGCCTGGGTCTGCCGCGGGGGCCGCCATGCACAGTGAGCCGAGGTTAATGATTAATCTCTGACCACTCGGCCCCTAGCACCTCTGGGGAGGGCGCTGCAGGAGGGTGGGTAGGGGCCGGCGAGTGGCCGGCAGCCGGGAAGGGGGCGGAGGGCTGTCTGGGGAGGGCGCGCTGGGGGCGGGGAGGAGAAGGGCCGGCGTTAGGCTGCGGGAGACACTCCGCGCGCGCGCGCGATTAGAACCTCCTTCCTCCACTCTCTCCCCGCCTCACTCATACACACACACCCCAAACTCCACCCCCAGGCGCCTCCCTGGCCCTTGCTAGGTTGGGCTACTCCAGGAAGTTTCCGAAAGCACCAGAAATACTAAGTTACTTTTTCCAGGTGTTTGCCTGTGAGACCGCGCTGGGCCCACCTTGGTGAGTGGCAGCGCAGAACTCTGGGCTCTGCTGGGAGGAGGAGGACGGGAAGTTGAAAAGGTCTTTGGACCTGGTGGCGTGGCTTTCGTCCTCATGGCTTCACACCAGGGCCCCAGCGGTGAGTGCTCCCATGTCATCGATCACACCCATGTCCCCGAGTTCGAGGTGGCCACCTGGGTCAAAATCACCCTCACCTTGGTGTACCTGGCCATCTTCGTGGTGGGCATTCTGGGGAACAGTGTCACCATTCGGGTCACCCAGGTGCTGCGGAAGAAAGGCTACTTGCAGAAGGAGGTGACGGATCACATGGTGAGCCTGGCTTGCTCGGACATCTTGGTCTTCCTCATTGGCATGCCCATGCAGTTCTACAGCATCATCTGGAACCCCCTGACCACGCCCAGCCATGCCCTGTCCTGTAAGATTCACACTTTCCTCTTTGAGGCCTGCAGCTATGCTACGGTCCTGCACGTGCTGACGCTCAGCTTTGAGCGCTATGTTGCCATCTGCCACCCCTTCAGGTATAAGGCTGTGTCGGGGCCCTGCCAGGTGAAGCTACTGATTGGTTTTGTCTGGGTTACCTCCACCCTGGTGGCGTTGCCTTTGCTTTTTGCCATGGGAGTTGAGTACCCCTTGGTGAAGGTGCCCAATCACCGGGGCCTCTCCTGCAACCATTCCCGCACTCGCCACCACGAGCAACCGGAGACTTCCAACATGTCCATCTGTACCAACCTTTCCAGCCGGTGGACGGTCTTCCAGTCCAGCATCTTCAGCGCCTTCATCATCTACCTGTTGGTCCTGGTCTCCGTGGCCTTCATGTGCTGGAGCATGATGCAGGTGCTCATGAGGAGCGGCCAGGGCACGCTGGCCAGGAAGGGACAGCCGGCGCACCTGCAGAAGTCGGAGAGCGAGGAGAGCAGGACAGCAAGGAGGCAGACCATTATCTTCCTGAGTGAGTCCTGGGTGGAGGGCAACCTGGGAGCTGGCTTCCCCCTCCCCCACCCTGCCACTGCCTGTGCCCCTCCAAAACACAAGTCTTGCCCTGAAGGTGTACACTTCCCCTTGCTGAGACTGAAGAGACACGGATCTGAACCTCTGAATGTTTCTTGTGTCTGTTTTGGGAACTTAGGTTACAGTGAAAAGAGCACTAGACCAGGAGTCAGTGTCTGGGTGCGTTCCAGAACAGCCGCTCTATGACCCTGGCAAGTCACAAAATATCTTGAGTAAAACGGAGTTAAATATTCTGAGAAATGTGAGGGTCAAATTAGGTAATGGGGAGAGGTGAAAGTCCTCTGAGAAGGACCAAGTTCTGTGGAGATGAAAGGGAGCATTCTTCTCCAGCCCGTCGTTGCCCTGGAGAACCTTCCTCAGGCATTTCAATCTTGTTCCCATTTTTCGCCTCCTTGGGAGAAGCGAGGCTGTCAGGAACATACACTCTCCAGGCTGCTGCTACACTCCCCTGGGGGTGACCTACCCAAGTCCTAAGAAACTGGAGCTCTCAGACACACACTCCTCAGGGCAGAGCTTGAGTTTCTGCTCTGGTGGTTCTCTTCTGTATCAGAACCGAGAAACATGGCAGGGACTGCTGGCCTGTTTGTCTGATCCAGAAAATCTGGTGTCCCAGCTTCCTGGGACTTGATTGATCATCCAGAATACTCAACTCTATGCAGACAAAGCTGTTTGTTTTCCAAACTTTCGTTGTGGTGCAAATATTTAAAGTCGGGTCCTTCTGTGTGTCAGGGAGGAAGGAGCCCACGGTCCACAGGGCCCTTTCCAGTGTGGCATCAGGAAAAGGAATAAATCATGGTGCTGTTTGTTTTGGTGTGGGAAACCTGAGTAACAGGTTTCAGGACCAGGGGGTTGATATGAGAGTAAAATCTGAAGGCGCTTGAAGAGGAACGGAAAGAACCTGGTCCTGTCCCAGCCATTTGTATAGCTGACTTGACCTTGTCCGTACAGTGTGAAATGAGAAGAGAGAGTTTGCGATTTCTGGATGCCTGCTCGGCATCGGGGGCTGTGCTAGGTGGTTTATATTTCCATTTCATAGAGGAGGAATTTGAGGCTTAGAGGAGAGAAGATCTAGTTCAAATAAGTACAGCTCCCGCATTGTGACCTCAATTCTCACGGCCAGGAGATGAGAGGCTCCCGGTGGCTCGCACAGGCTCATGTTGAAGGGAAAATGAAACAAAACAGGACTTTGACAAGGAAGGTGCTACCTCGATTAGGCTGGTGGTGGTGCTGCCTCCTAGGGCCAGTTTTTGTGGAAGTTGGAGTAAGGAGTCTGTAGCAGGTGTCGACATCTGGGGGACTTGGGAAGGGCACCCAACCCAACTCACTCTCTCTCACCCACGCCCTGCTGCCCAGAGTAGTCCAGGAAGGAGTGGAGAGTAGATTGGCTTGAACATTCATTGAAAAGCTAGTTCCCTCTTCCCCCCGTATATACGCTTAGGCATATCTTAAACTTTTAGCAGGGATTGATACGTTAGTGTGAATGAATCCCTTCTCCCTTCTCCCTCCCCCTGCCCTTTTTTTTTTTTTTTTTTTTGAGTACAGGGTACTCTCTCCCACTCTAATTTAGGAATTAAGGTTTCATTTGACCAAGGAAAAATAATTGATTTACCTTTGTTCTCTGTTGGACCAATCTCTGTAGGTTTTTAATTGTTATTATCATTATTTCTCTGGATAATGGGTATTTTTTTTTTTTTTTGTATTTCCCCCGGTGGGTATTGTTCCAAGTTGCAGTCAGTCTTCATTTTGTAGCATCAAATTGGAATGCCACAGACTTTAATTAGAGATGAATAGGACCTTGGGGATCATCTCATCCAGTTAGCAATTGCCTGGAATGAGTTTGTTCTCCCTGCTGCTCTCATTCTTTCCTTCTAGTTCTCTCCTTCTTTCTTATAACAACTATGTATTAATTGCCCAGGCATAAAGATTGTTGACTGGCAATCAGGTGCTCAATGTGCGATAATGTCTTGGGGGAATTTACCGTTTGTATTTTAGCTCATTTCCTTTGCAGTGGGTTTTCAAAGCAGTTCTTGCAAATGTCCCCCTCTCCCAATGAATTTCAAAGAGCTTTTAAAAATAGGAACCGCACTAATTAACTCAAGTTAGGAAATAAATTAATGGAGTGAAGAGGAAGAAATCATGGCCTGCCTCCATCAGATTAATACAATGCAATTTACTTGGTGGGTTTCATAAAACTTGGGCTTTGGGGCATTTTTAACCCAGAACAACTGAATATATAAGTTGTTTACAAATCGCTGAATTTAGTATAGTGGTTTAGCTGTCTTTTTAGCATTTCAGTTAACAGATGTATCAAATTAAAACAAATATTTGCTTCTTTCAAACATATTTTGCATTTAATGTGAAATGTAAATGACGACATAGCACAAGATGTCTTTGGAGCTCTTGAGGCAATAAAAAAACAAGGATTCCCCCCCATTGTTAAAAATGCTAACTTCTGCACAACAGAAGCAAGATTCATAAATCTACCCAAGATGAGGGAGTCTATGTAGAAAATATTAATTTTCCTTTCTGCATCTTTTGCTCTTGTGCCTCAGTCTGGTCAAGGTGCTGGGCTTGGTGGATCATGAAAACTTGGGAAGTCAGGGAGAGAAAGAGGCAGGGACGCCTCCTGGCTCTCATGCAGTTTGCAGGAAAAACAACAATAATGTAAAAGTGCACATTCTGGGAAACGTGAGTGTCTCTTGCCTCTCGTCAGCTCATTGAGAAACCAGTACCAGCCTTATTTCGTTTTGCAGGGTTACGGTTAATACGGCCCTGGTAATAACTTGCCTGATGCCAAATAGAGGAACCGCTGCATTTGGCTCTTTATTCCTTGGATGTTAAGGATATGCAACATGAGCCTTTCTTTCCGGAGGTTTTCCCAGACCTTCATTTTATCTTTCTGACCCTCACTTGGAGTTATTCACATTTCGTGTGGCATCTGGGTCCTTGGACTCCCAAGTTTGTGTCTGTTGCATACCTGGCCTGCTGTCAGACGTCACCCTACTCAAAGTGGAACAACAGAGAAGTTTAAAAGAAGAGTAGTTTTATTTATTTTACTTTATTTTTTAAGATTTTATTTATTTATTTGTCAGAGAGAGAGAGCAGAAGCAGGGGGAGCGGCAGGCAGAGGGAGAAGTAGGCTCCCTGCTGAGCAAGGAGCCGTATGTGGGACTCGATCCCAGGACACTGGGATCACGACCCGAGCCAAAGGCAGACGCTTAACCGACTGAGCCACCGAGGTATCACTAAATTACTTATTTTTTTAATTTTATTTTATTATGTTTTGTTAATCACCATACATTCCATCATTAGTTTTTGATGTACTGTTCCATGATTCATTGTTTGCGTATAACACCCAGTGCTCCATTCAATACGTCCCTCCTTAATACCCATCACCAGGCTAACCCATCCCCCCCACCGCCTCCCCTCTAGAAACCTCAGTTTGTTTCTCAGAGTCCATAGTCTCTCATGGTTCATCTCCCCCTCCGATTTCCCCCCCTTCATTTTTCCCTTCCTACTACCTTCTTCTTCTTTTTTTTTCTTAACATATAATGTATTATTTGTTTCAGAGGTACAGGTCTGTGATTCATCAGTCTTACACAATTCACACTGTTCACCCTAGCACATACCCTCCCCAGTGTCTATCACCCAGCCACCCCATCCCTCCCACCCCCCACCACTCCAGCAACCCTCAGTTTGTTTCCTGAGATTAAGAATTCCTCATATCAGTGAGATCATATGATACATGTCTTTCTCTGATTGACTTATTTTGCTTAGCATAATACCCTCTAGTTCCATCCAGGTCGTTGCAAAGGGCAAGATTTCATTTTTTTTTTGATGGCTACATAATATTCCATTGTATATATATACACATCTTCTTTATCCATTCATCTGTTGATGGACATCTTGGCTCTTTCCATAGTTTGGCTATTGGGGGCACTGCTGCTATAAACATCGGGGTTCACATACCCCTTTGGATCACTACATTTGTATCTTTGGGGTAAATACCCAGTAGTGCAATTGCTGGGTCATAGGGTAGCTCTATTTTCAACTTTTTAAGGAACCTCCATACTGTTTTCCAGAGTGGCTGCACCAGCTTGCGTTCCCACCAACAGTGTAGGAGGGTTCCCCTTTCTCCGTATCCTTGCCAGCATCTGTCATGTCCTGACTTGTTAATTTTAGCCATTCTGACTGGTGTGAGGTGGTATCTCATTGAGGTTTTGATTTGGATTTCCCTGATGCCGACTGATGTTGAGCACTTTCTCATGTGTCTGTTGGCCATTTGGTTGTCTTCTTTGGAAAAAATATCTGTTCATGTCTTCTGCCCATTTCTTGATTGGATTATTTGTTCTTTGGGTATTGAGTTTGATAAGTTCTTTATAGATTTTGGATACTAGCCCTTTATCTGATATGTCATTTGCAAATATCTTCTCCCATTCTGTCGGTTGTCTTTTGGTTTTGTTGACCGTTTCCTTTGCTGTGCAAAAGCTCTCTATCTTGATAGAAGTGTAGTTTTAATTAGTAGCTTTCAAGAGCATAATGTGGTTGGGATGAGGTTACAGTTACTCCTAGAGATCTGTAGGCAGTGATTGGCTTTCCACTGTAGTCATGAAAAAGAAAAAGTTTTACAGATAACCGTAAAATTACAAAATTAAAGAAACATACAAGATTCAGAACTCTGTAATAATTACACCCCTTTGCATTCTGATTTGCTCTCCTGAGTCAGGGAAAGGGGAGTTGAATGTAAGGGCCGGAATTGCAATGTCAACTTGGGCTGCTCATAGGAGAATATCTTGAATATGAACATCATCCATCATGTGTATCTGGGTAGAAAAAAGATTAAGAGTTGCTGCTATAATGGACTGCTCCAAAAAGAAGGTTGATGTGTATTTAGATATGTGTGGGGTGGCCAGGGAGAAGCAGAGAGAATGAGCTAAGAATTGCATCCTCTGGGTTTCAGACCCCAGGTTTAGAGGTCAAGTCATGTCTTCTGTGTGTGCAAGTCAGAAAGGGCAGGGGGTTTGGGGAGGGGCAGCTGAGATGGTGACAGTGGGTCCTCTTTATCTGAGGACAGTTAGTACCTAAAAAGAACTGTTAAAGTTAGCTCCTTAGAATTAAGTCCCAAATTTCATGTGGAAAGAGGTTTGATTGGGACTTCATCATGAAAAACAAAAGGGCAAATCATGGAAAGAAATTTGTCTTCTATTTTATGAAACATAGCATATGATGATATGTTAATTCTCATAATAATTCTTCCAGAATGACACAAGTGCAGCCTTTTTTGAGGGCATAATTTTTCTGACAAAATTACGTGATCGCCTTCGTGTTTGATTTTCTCAGCAAGATGGTAAAGAGGGTTTTCTCCCAAGGGCTTCTCCGAATTCTTTGCTATTTAAATCACCCTCACTGAAGTGCCTCTCCTGGCATAATTCTTGTCAATTTTCCATTCTCTCAGGATTAACTGGTCTGATTTGGCCAGACCTTCCTTTGTCAGTGGCTCGCCATGTGATTCATGTTTCTCTAGCTCCTCTGTCTCTGACTTCATGAAATTCTGCCCCTTGTGTGCAGACCATACCCCCAAAATATAAGTAATTGAAAAATCAATCCCTATACCCTAGTGTGTATCAACTGATTACATGAAAATGGAGGCCTTAAAACGCTTCTAAGGTGCCAAACGAATTTTAAATACAGTTGACCCTCGAACAACAGGGGTTTGAACTGCGTGGGTCCACTGTCCTGTGGATTTTTTTCAGTAAATACGGTACAATACCGTAAGTGTATTTTCTCTTCCTTATGATTTTCTGAATAGTGTTTCCTTTTCTCTAGCTTACTTTATTGTAAGAATATAGTATATAATACATAGAACATATAAAATGTGGGTTAATTATCTGGTTGTTCTTGGTAATCCTTCTGGTCAAAAGTAGGCTATTAGTAGTTCAGTCTTGGGGGAGTCAAAAGTTGAATGCAGATTTCTGAGTGTGTAGGGGTTGGCTTCCCTAACCTCTACGCTGTTCAGTGGTCAACCGTAGTTGCTTTTTCTTGACTAGTTTAAAAAACTGGTCTTACAATCATGTTTATGTCATTAAATTTCTTATCAAAGGCTATTTCTATGTCGTAAAGGCCTATGCCAGTGCAGTCTCGCAGGGAAATATCACCAAAATTAAATTAGTGATTTTTAAATGTAAGATATTATTTTGACTCAGATGTTTGGATATTGCAGGAAAAAGTTTTGCCTCAAGTATTCGGGTTACCACCTCTATTCTGGAAGAGAATTTATCGGTGTAGATGTAGCTGTAATAAATAGTATTTCACGTGTATTTTTCTATTTGTGATATCTGCCATAAATTGCAAGTGTCCTGTGATCAGCCTGGCAGACAAATATAATAATGCTCCTTTATTTTTATAATCAGGCTGTCTCAAAGATTTCATTTCTCTGTTGGAGAGATGCATAGTTCCCGTGGAAGGGGATATGAGAATCCCAGTCCCCATTCATTAGCTTGCCTGTTCATCTGTCTTAGTTGCATGCCTCATGGGGGCTGCCAAAGTGTAATAAGGCAGCAGAAACCTCAGTCGAGCAAAGTGTTCAGCTTATTAATGCTACAGCCACTCAGAATAAAAGCCATTTGTGAGTGGAGATAGCACAGAGGAAGAATATTGAATCAGAAGTCAAGCACCCCCATCTTGCCCCACTAGACAAGGTCCCCTGATCTGCCACTTGGATGATGCTATCATCTCTCACTGCCTTTTCCTTCTGTCCACCTCCCCTGCTGTTCTGGAACTCTCCACCTCTACTCCTTGCCTTCTTAGCACTGGAGGGAAGACTGGTCATCACTGCTTATAAACAGATAAATGTTCAGCCTCACCTGGGCCCTCTCTCTGGTGAGCACCTTCCTTTGCAAGCACCTTGGAAGAGCATGAGCTTCTGGAATGCCTTTCCTACTTTGTTTCCAACAAGTGTGCTCTCTAGGTGAGAGACCTTGAATTGACGCATCCTCACTGGAGGAATAGCTGCATCGGCTCCTGCCCTTGTCTAAGCTGTCTTTCCTCATGCCACAGCCCCTGGGATCTAACTGATGTCCTCAGCCCCAGCCCCATCAAATCCAAACCTCCAAATGGCTTCCCATGGCTGTTACGTCAAGGATCAACATTCTTAACATAAGGTCCCTCGTGGTCAGCTGCTTCTCCAACTTGATTGATGGCAGTTCTCCCCTTATTTTAGTCAGCATGACTGTCATGACAAAACACCACAGCTGAGCGGCTTGAACAGCAGATAATTACTGTTTTCACAGTTCTGGAGGCTTAGAAATCTGAGATCAAGGTGCTGGTAGACTTGGTTTCTGGTGAGACTTCTTTGGTTTGCAAGTAGCCTCCTCCTCACTGAGTCCTCACTTGGCTTTTCCTCTGTGTACATGCACGGAGAGATGGAGAGACAGAGACAGAGATACCTCTGGTGTTTCATAAAGACACCAGTCCTGTTGGATTAGGGCCCTACCCTTATGACCTCATTTAACTTAATTACCTCCCTGAGGGTCCCATTTCCATATACAATCACAACGGGGGTTAGGGCTTCAACATATGTATTTTTGGGGGGACATGATTCAGTTCACAACACCCCTTAATTGCTCCACCCCACCGGGCCCCCTTCAGGTCTTCCAGCGGCTCATGGTTGGGCTCCCTCCTACCACCTGGCTTTGGTGCATATTGGCTGAAATACCACCCTGGCTGAAATACTTTTCTGTCTTACTCACTTACTGCCCCCTCATCTGGCCCCTTCATCAAGTTCACATCTTCAGATCTGTCCCTGGGAAGCCTGGCCCATCCTCCCAGAGGATGATTGATTAAACTTCCGTTGAAACAAGACTCACAGTCAGAATTTTACTTTTATTTATTTTCTTCTTTACTTTCTTTTTTCCTAATTTTTCTTTTACAAGCTGAACTCTGAGATTATTTGATGTTTTTCTTCTAATTCCTTGAGGGCAGGAGCTCTCCCTAATTTTGGTCAACACTGTACCTCCGTCCCAGGGTAGTAGTCCCCACATGCAGCAGATGTTCAATGACTATTTGTGGATGGAACAAATAAATGAATGAGCCTCAGCTTGGAATTGGGAAGTGATGTTCTGTTTTGCCTTGGGCATGCACTCCTATGGAAGTGTATCATACCTCACAATCCTTTTGGTCAGTCTGAACCTAAAGATGCTCTCCTAAAAGGAATCTGATTCCTCTCAGCCTCCCAGAAAGTCAGACCACCATGGAGGACACTTAGGATTTTCTCTCCCCTGAGCAAAGACACAGTCTGTGTTAATCAGCCCCCGAGTACCAGCTGTCACCGTATGTACCTGCCAGAGGTAACCGTGAAATGAAAGTGACTAGGATAATGTTTAACAGTCCCTGTTAAGCTGTTTAACATTAATGCAGCGAGACAGCTCTCACAGGGATTTCTTAGCGGGCCCCTTTGCCACTTGTTAATGGTGGGGGGTGGGGTACTCTCAGGGTCATGGGAAGAGGATGCAGTGGAGGTAATATTTAAAAAATATTCAACCCATGTTTTCTCTTGCCCCTTAAATTGCATGCACTTGTAACCATCTCCCTCCTATCCGAACCATGAGGCTCTCACCCCAGGGGGCCAAGACAGGAACAAGACGCAGGAACTGCCTGGTACGAAGGTGTGGTTGATCCGTTTTCAGTCCAGAAGGTGGATTGCTTGACCTCTCCAGCTAGGCGATTGTGAAAGCCAGGCTTTAGTACGGGGTGAAAAGGGGCTGCTAAACTGTGTATGTCTTCCTTTAATGGATCTCCAGCTCAGCCTGGTGGCCTAGATCCGCCACCGCACAGCCAGTTTCAGGGAAGACCATAGCTAAGGGGCTTGCAATTTCTCCTTGGAAGCCGGTGGAGGGTATTAAGGAGTAAAGCAGCACAGTTAAGTCAGTGGTGCTGCCCCTGGACGTGCTCCCAGATTAAAAAAGAGAAAACCCTTCACTGGGCCACAATCCCGGTAGGATAAGCTGTTTGCCTGTTCATTCTTCCTGCCGTTTAGCCAGACCTCTGGCACTTGGTTCCTTCCAGTTTCGCTGCTGTCTCAGACCTCCACGGCCAGAGACTGCCTCTCCCTCTACTCAGCTCCTCGGGTTTTCCCAGCACAGAGGCCCTAGCTGCCTGGCTTTGCTTCGGCCCAAGTCAGCAGGCAGCTCCAGGCTGCTGAGCTAGGCCGCCGTAGCTCTAACCATGTCTGTGGTGCAATGGCCTGCTGGTTCTTCGCAGATGATTTCGAGCCCCCGCTTCTTCCG